>NW_024881325.1:4082500-4323735 GCF_018691265.1 Tyto alba | reverse complement strand
CCCCTTAGGCCGTTGGCCCCGCCCCCTTCGGCCGTTGCCAAGACCACGTGACCGTTAGCCCAGAGCACTGACAGTTGGCCCCGCCTCCTTAGGCCGTTAGCCCCGCCCCCTAGGCCGGGCCCCGCCCCCTTAGGCCGTTTCCCCACACCACCTGACCGTTAGCCCAGACCACCTGACCGTTAGCCGAGACCACGTGACCGTTGGCTCCGCCCCCTCGGCCGTTTGCCCTGACCACGTGAAAAGTTAGCCCGCCCCCTCGACCGTTAGACCCGCCCCCTCGGACCTTAGACCAGACCACGTGACCGTTGGCCCCGCCCCTCGGCCGTTTGCCCTGACCACGTGACAGTTAGCCCCGCCCCCTCGGCCGTTGCCCTGACCACGTGACAATTAGCCCCGCTCCTCAACCGTTAGCCCGTCCCCTCGGTCCTTAGACGAGACCACGTGACGTTGGCCCCGCCCTCGGGCGTCAGCCCCGCTCCCTCGGCCGTTTGCCCTGACCACGTGACCGTCATCCCCGCCCCCTCGGCCGTTAGCCCAGACCACCTGACCGTTAGCCCAGAGCACCTGACAGTTGACCCCGCCCCCATCGACGTTAGCCCCGCCCCCTCGGCCGTTAGCCAAGACCACCTGACCGTTAGCCCCGCCCCCTCGGCCGTTAGCCCAGACCACGTGACCGTTAGCCCCGCCCCCTTAGGCCGTTGGCCCCGCCCCCTTCGGCCGTTTGCCCAGACCACGTGACAGTTAGCCCAGAGCACCTGACCGTTAGCCCCGCCCCCTCGGCCGTTTGCCCTGACCACGTGACCGGTACCCCGCCCCCTCGACCGTTATCCCCGCCCCCTCGGCCGTTTGCCCACACCACCTGACCGTTAGCCCAGACCACCTGACCGTTAGCCCAGACCACGTGACCGTTGGCCCCGCCCCCTCGGCCGTCAGCCCCGCTCCCTCGGCCGTTAGCCCGGACCACCTGACCGTTAGCCCAGACCACCTGACAGTTGGCCCCGCCCCCATCGACGTTAGCCCCGCCCCCTCGGCCGTTAGCCAAGACCACCTGACCGTTAGCCCTGCCCCTTCGGCCGTTAGCCCAGATCACGTGACCGTTAGCCCCGCCCCCTTAGGCCGTTGGCCCCGCCCCCTTCGGCCGTTTGCCCAGACCACGTGACCGTTAGCCCAGAGCACCTGACCGTTAGCCCCGCCCCCTCGGCCGTTTGCCCGGACCACGTGACTGTTATCCCAGACCACGTGACCGTTAGCCGAGACCACGTGACCATAGGCTCCGCCCCCTCGGCCGTTTGCCCTGACCACGTGATAGTTAGCCCCGCCCCCTCGACCGTTAGCCCCGCCCCCTCGGTCCTTAGACCAGACCACGTGACCGTTGGCCCCGCCCCCTCGGGCGTCAGCCCCGCTCCCTCGGCCGTTAGCCGAGACCACGTGACCATTGGCCCCGCCCCCTCGGCCGTCAGCCCAGACCACGTGACCGTTGGCCCCGCCCCCTCGGCCGTCAGCCCCGCCCCGTCGGCCGTTAGCCCAGACCACGTGACCGTTAGCCCAGATCACCTGACTGTTAGCCGAGACCACCTGACTGTTAGCCGAGACCACGTGACCGTTGGCTCCGCCCCCTCGGCCGTTTGCCCTGACCACGTGACCGTCATCCCCGCCCCCTCGGCCGTTAGCCCCGCCCCCTCGGCCGTTAGCCCAAACCACGTGACCGTTGGCCCCGCCCCCTCGGCCGTCAGCCCCGCCCCGTCGGCCGTTAGCCCCGCCCCCTCGGCCGTTAGCCCAGACCACGTGACCGTTAGCCCCGCCCCCTTCGGCCGTTGGCCCCGCCCCCTTCGGCCGTTTGCCCACACCACCTGACCGTTAGCCCAGACCACCTGACTGTTAGCCGAGACCATGTGACCGTTGGCTCCGCCCCCTCGGCCGTTTGCCCTGACCACTTGATAGTTAGCCCCGCCCCCTCGACCGTTAGCCCCGCCCCCTCGGTCCTTAGCCCAGACCACGTGACCGTTGGCCCCGCCCCCTCGGCCGTCAGCCCCGCCAACTCGGCCGGTAGCCCTGACCACGTGACAGTTATCCCCGCCCCCTCAACCGTTAGCCCCTCCCCCTCGGCCGTTAGCCCAGACCACGTAACCGTTGGCCCCGCCCCCTCGGCCGTCAGCCCCGCCCCCTCGGCCGTTAGCCCGGACCACCTGACCGTTAGCCCAGACCACCTGACAGTTGGACCCGCCCCCATCGACGTTAGCCCCGCCCCCTCGGCCGTTAGCCAAGACCACCTGACCGTTAGCCCCGCCCCCTCGGCCGTTAGCCCAGACCAAGTGACCGTTAGCCCCGCCCCCTTAGGCCGTTGGCCCCGCTCCCTCGGCCGTTTGCCCAGACCACGTGACCGTTATCCCAGAGCACCTGACCGTTGGCCCCGCCCCCTTCGGCCTTTTGCCCTGACCACATGACCGTTAGCTCAGAGCACCTAGACCGTTAGCCCCGCCCCCTCGGCCGTTTGCCCTGACCACGTGACCGTTAGCCCCGCCGCCTCGACCGTTATCCCCGCCCCCTCGGCCGTTAGCCCAGACCACGTGACCGTTGGCCGCGCCCCCTCGGCCGTTAGCCCAGAGCACCTGACCATTAGCCCCGCCCCCTCGGCCATTAGCCCAGACCACCTGACTGTTAGACCAGAGCACCTGACCGTTAGCCCTGCCCCCTCGGCCGTTTGCCCTGACCACGTGACACTTAGCCCCGCCCCCTCAACCGTTAGCCCCGCCCCCTCGGCTGTTAGCCCAGACCACGTGACCGTTGGCCCCGCCCCCATCGACGTTAGCCCCGCCCCCTCGGCCGTTAGCCAAGACCACCTGACCGTTAGCCCCGCCCCTTCGGCCATTAGTCCAGATCACGTGACCGTTAGCCCCGCCCCCTTAGGCCGTTGGCCCCGCCCCCTTCAGCCGTTTTGCCCAGACCACGTGACCGTTAGCCCAGAGCACCTGACCGTTAGCCCCGCCCCCTCGGCCGTTTGCCCGGACCACGTGACTGTTAGCCCAGACCACGTGACCGTTAGCCGAGACCACGTGACCATAGGCTCCGCCCCCTCGGCCGTTAGCCCAGACCAAGTGACCGTTAGCCCCGCCCCCTTAGGCCGTTGGCCCCGCTCCCTCGGCCGTTTGCCCAGACCACGTGACCGTTATCCCAGAGCACCTGACCGTTGGCCCCGCCCCCTTCGGCCTTTTGCCCTGACCACATGACCGTTAGCCCAGAGCACCTGACCGTTAGCCCCGCCCCCTTAGGCCGTTGGCCCGGCCCCTTCGGCCGTTTGCCCACACCACCTGACCGTTAGCCCAGACCACCTGACCGTTAGCAGAGACCACGTGACCATTGGCTCCGCCCCCTCGGCTGTTTGCCCTGACCACGTGATAGTTAGCCCCGCCCCCTCGACCGTTAGCCCCGCCCCCTCGGTCCTTAGACCAGACCACGTGACCGTTGGCCCCGCCCCCTCGGTCGTCAGCCCCGCTCCCTCGGCCGTTTGCCCTGACCACGTGACCGTTAGCCCCGCCCCCTCGGTCCTTAGACCAGACCACGTGACCGTTAGCCCAGAGCACCTGACCGTTAGCCCCGCCCCCTCGGCCGTTTGCCCTGACCACGTGACAATTAGCCCCGCCTCCTCAACCGTTAGCCCCGTCCCCTCGGCCGTTAGCCCAGACCACGTGACCGTTGGCCCCGCCCCCTCGGCCGTCAGCCCCGCCCCCTCGGCCGATAGCCCGGACCACCTGACCGTTAGCCCAGACCACCTGACAGTTGGCCCCGCCCCCATCGACGTTAGCCCCGCCCCCTCGGCCGTTAGCCAAGACCACCTGACCGTTAGCCCCGCCCCCTCGGCCGTTAGCCCAGATCACGTGACAGTTAGCCCCGCCCCCTTAGGCCGTTGGCCCCGCCCCCTTCGGCCGTTTGCCAAGACCACGTGACCGTTAGCCCAGAGCACCTGACAGTTGGCCCCGCCTCCTTAGGCCGTTAGCCCCGCCCCCTTAGGCCGTTGGCCCCGCCCCCTTAGGCCGTTTCCCCACACCACCTGACCGTTAGCCCAGACCACCTGACCGTTAGCCGAGACCACGTGACCGTTGGCTCCGCCCCCTCGGCCGTTTGCCCTGACCACGTGACAGTTAGCCCCGCCCCCTCGACCGTTAGACCCGCCCCCTCGGTCCTTAGACGAGACCACGTGACCGTTGGCCCCGCCCCCTCGGGCGTCAGCCCCGCTCCCTCGGCCGTTTGCCCTGACCACGTGACCGTCATCCCCGCCCCCTCGGCCGTTAGCCCAGACCACCTGACCGTTAGCCCAGAGCACCTGACAGTTGACCCCGCCCCCATCGACGTTAGCCCCGCCCCCTCGGCCGTTAGCCAAGACCACCTGACCGTTAGCCCCGCCCCCTCGGCCGTTAGCCCAGACCACGTGACCGTTAGCCCCGCCCCCTTAGGCCGTTGGCCCCGCCCCCTTCGGCCGTTTGCCCACACCACCTGACCGTTAGCCCAGACCACCTGACCGTTAGCCGAGACCACGTGACCGTTGGCTCCGCCCCCTCGGCCGTTTGCCCTGACCACGTGACAGTTAGCCCCGCCCCCTCGACCGTTAGACCCGCCCCCTCAGTCCTTAGACCAGACCACGTGACCGTTAGCCCCGCCCCCTTAGGCCGTTGGCCCCGCCCCCTTCGGCCGTTTGCCCAGACCACGTGACAGTTAGCCCAGAGCACCTGACCGTTAGCCCCGCCCCCTCGGCCGTTTGCCCTGACCACGTGACCGGTACCCCGCCCCCTCGACCGTTACCCCGCCCCCTCCGCCGTTTGCCCACACCACCTGACCGTTAGCCCAGACCACCTGACCGTTAGCCGAGACCACGTGACCATTGGCTCCGCCCCCTCGGCCGTTTGCCCTGACCACGTGATAGTTAGCCCCGCCCCCTCGACCGTTAGCCCCGCCCCCTCGGTCCTTAGACCAGACCAAGTGACCGTTAGCGCAGAGCACCTGACCGTTAGCCCCGCCCCTTCGGCCGTTAGCCCAGACCACGTGACCGTTGGCCCCGCCCCCTCGGCCGTCAGCCCCGCCCCCTCGGCCGTTTGCCCAGACCATCTGACCTTTGGCCCCACCCCTTCGGCCGTCAGCACCGCCCCCTCGGCCGTTAGCCCAGACCACCTGACCGTTAGCCCAGAGCACCTGACCGTTAGCCCCGCCCCGTCGGCCGTTTGCCCTGACCACGTGACACTTAGCCACGCCCCCTCAACCGTTAGCCCCGCCCCCTCGGCCGTTAGCCCAGACCACGTGACCGTTGGCCCCGCCCCCTCGGCCGTCAGCGCCGCCCCCTCGGCCGTTAGCCCGGACAACCTGACCGTTAGCCCAGACCACCTGACAGTTGGCCCCGCCCCCATCGTCGTTAGCCCCGCCCCCTCGGCCGTTAGCCAAGACCACCTGACCGTTAGCCCCGCCCCCTCGGCCGTTTGCCCAGACCACGTGACCGTTGGCCCCGCCCCCTCGGCCGTCAGCCCCGCTCCCTCGGCCGTTAGCCCGGACCACCTGACCGTTAGCCCAGACCACCTGACAGTTGGCCCCGCCCCCATCGACGTTAGCCCCGCCCCCTCGGCCGTTAGCCAAGACCACCTGACCGTTAGCCCCGCCCCTTCGGCCGTTAGCCCAGATCACGTGACCGTTAGCCCCGCCCCCTTAGGCCGTTGGCCCCGCCCCCTTCGGCCGTTTGCCCAGACCACGTGACCGTTAGCCCAGAGCACCTGACCGTTAGCCCCGCCCCCTCGGCCGTTTGCCCGGACCACGTGACTGTTAGCCCAGACCACGTGACCGTTAGCCGAGACCACGTGACCATAGGCTCCGCCCCCTCGGCCGTTTGCCCTGACCACGTGATAGTTAGCCCCGCCCCCTCGACCGTTAGCCCCGCCCCCTCGGTCCTTAGACCAGACCACGTGACCGTTGGCCCCGCCCCCTCGGACGTCAGCCCCGCTCCCTCGGCCGTTAGCCGAGACCACGTGACCATTGGCCCCGCCCCCTCGGCCGTCAGCCCAGACCACGTGACCGTTGGCCCCGCCCCCTCGGCCGTCAGCCCCGCCCCGTCGGCCGTTAGCCCAGATGACGTGACCGTTAGCCCAGACCACCTGACTGTTAGCCGAGACCACCTGACTGTTAGCCGAGACCACGTGACCGTTGGCTCCGCCCCCTCGGCCGTTTGCCCAGACCACGTGACCGTTAGCCCCGCCCCCTTAGGCCGTTGGCCCCGCCCCCTTCGGCCGTTTGCCCACACCACCTGACCGTTAGCACAGACCACCTGACTGTAAGCCGAGACCACGTGACCGTTGGCTCCGCCCCCTCGGCCGTTTGCCCTGACCACGTGATAGTTAGCCCCGCCCCCTCGACCGTTAGCCCCGCCCCCTCGGTCCTTAGACCAGACCACGTGACCGTTAGCCCAGAGCACCTGACCGTTAGCCCCGCCCCCTCGGCCGTTAGCCCGGACCACCTGACCGTTAGCCCAGACCACCTGACAGTTGGCCCCGCCCCCATCGACGTTAGCCCCGCCCCCTCGGCCGTTAGCCAAGACCACCTGACCGTTAGCCCCGCCCCCTCGGCCGTTAGCCCAGACCATGTGACCGTTAGCCCCGCCCCCTTAGGCCGTTGGCCCCGCTCCCTCGGCCGTTTGCCCAGACCACGTGACCGTTATCCCAGAGCACCTGACCGTTGGCCCCGCCCCCTTCGGCCTTTTGCCCTGACCACATGACCGTTAGCCCAGAGCACCTGACCGTTAGCCCCGCCCCCTCGGCCGTTTGCCCTGACCACGTGACCGTTAGCCCCGCCGCCTCGACCGTTATCCCCGCCCCCTCGGCCGTTAGCCCAGACCACGTGACCGTTAGCCCCGCCCCCTTACGCCGTTGGCCCCGCCCCCTTCGGCCGTTTGCCCACACCACCTGACCGTTAGCCCAGACCACCTGACCGTTAGCCGAGACCACGTGACCGTTGGCTCCGCCCCCTCGGCCATTAGCCCGGACCACCTGACCGTTAACCCAGAGCACCTGACCGTTAGCCCCGCCCCCTGGGCCGTTTGCCCTGACCACGTGACTGTTAGCCCCGCCCCCTCGGTCCTTAGACCAGACCACGTGACCGTTGGCCCCGCCCCCTCGGGCGTCAGCCCCGCTCCCTCGGCCGTTTGCCCTGACCACGTGACCGTCATCCCCGCCCCCTCGGCCGTTAGCCCAGACCACCTGACCGTTAGCCCAGAGCACCTGACAGTTGACCCCGCCCCCATCGACGTTAGCCCCGCCCCCTCGGCTGTTAGCCAAGACCACCTGACCGTTAGCCCCGCCCCCTTAGGCCGTTGGCCCCGCCCCCTTCGGCCGTTTGCCCACACCACCTGACCGTTAGCCCAGACCACCTGACCGTTAGCCGAGACCACGTGACCGTTGTCTCCACCCCCTCAGCCGTTTGCCGTGACCACGTGACAGTTAGCCCCGCCCCCTCGACCGTTAGACCCGCCCCCTCGGTCCTTAGACCAGACCACGTGACCGTTGGCCCCGCCCCCTCGGCCGTCAGCCCCGCCCCCTCGGCCGTTTGCCCTGATCACGTGACCGTTAGCCCCGCCCCCTCGGCCGTTAGCCCAGATCACGTGACCGTTAGCCCCGCCCCCTTAGGCCGTTGGCCCCGCCCCCTTCGGCCGTTTGCCCAGACCACGTGACAGTTAGCCCAGAGCACCTGACCGTTAGCCCCGCCCCCTCGGCCGTTTGCCCTGACCACGTGACCGGTACCCCCGCCCCCTCGACCGTTAGCCCCGCCCCCTCGGCCGTTTGCCCACACCACCTGACCGTTAGCCCAGACCACCTGACCGTTAGCCGAGACCACGTGACCATTGGCTCCGCCCCCTCGGCCGTTTGCCCTGACCACGTGATAGTTAGCCCCGCCCCCTCGACCGTTAGCCCCGCCCCCTCGGTCCTTAGACCAGACCACGTGACCTTTAGCGCAGAGCACCTGACCGTTAGCCCCGCCCCTTCGGCCGTTAGCCCAGACCACGTGACCGTTGGCCCCGCCCCCTCGGCCGTCAGCCCCGCCCCCTCGGCCGTTTGCCCAGACCATCTGACCTTTGGCCCCACCCCTTCGGCCGTCAGCACCGCCCCCTCGGCCGTTAGCCCAGACCACCTGACCGTTAGCCCAGAGCACCTGACCGTTAGCCCCGCCCCGTCGGCCGTTTGCCCTGACCACGTGACACTTAGCCACGCCCCCTCAACCGTTAGCCCCGCCCCCTCGGCCGTTAGCCCAGACCACGTGACCGTTGGCCCCGCCCCCTCGGCCGTCAGCGCCGCCCCCTCGGCCGTTAGCCCGGACCACCTGACCGTTAGCCCAGACCACCTGACAGTTGGCCCCGCCCCCATCGACGTTAGCCCGGCCCCCTCGGCCGTTAGCCAAGACCACCTGACCGTTAGCCCCGCCCCTTCGGCCGTTAGCCCAGATCACGTGACCGTTAGCCCCGCCCCCTTAGGCCGTTGGCCCCGACCCCTTCGGCCGTTTGCCCAGACCACGTGACCGTTAGCCCAGAGCACCTGACCGTTAGCCCCGCCCCCTCGGCCGTTTGCCCGGACCACGTGACTGTTAGCCCAGACCACGTGACCGTTAGCCGAGACCACGTGACCATAGGCTCCGCCCCCTCGACCGTTAGCCCCGCCCCCTCGGTCCTTAGACCAGACCACGTGACCGTTGGCCCCGCCCCCTCGGCCGTCAGCCCAGACCACGTGACCGTTGGCCCCGCCCCCTCGGCCGTCAGCCCCGCCCCGTCGGCCGTTAGCCCAGACCACGTGACCGTTAGCCCAGACCACCTGACTGTTAGCCGAGACCACCTGACTGTTAGCCGAGACCACGTGACCGTTGGCTCCGCCCCCTCGGCCGTTTGCCCTGACCACGTGATAGTTAGCCCCGCCCCCTCGACCGTTAGCCCCGCCCCCTCGGTCCTTAGACCAGACCACGTGACCGTTGGCCCCGCCCCCTCGGCCGTTAGCCCCGCCCCCTCAGCCGTTAGCCAAAACCACGTGACCGTTGGCCCCGCCCCCTCGGCCGTCAGCCCCGCCCCGTCGGCCGTTAGCCCCGCCCCCTCGGCCGTTAGCCCAGACCACGTGACCGTTAGCCCCGCCCCCTTAGGCCGTTGGCCCCGCCCCCTTCGGCCGTTTGCCCACACCACCTGACCGTTAGCCCAGACCACCTGACTGTAAGCCGAGACCACGAGACCGTTGGCTCCGCCCCCTCGGCCGTTTGCCCTGACCACTTGATATTTAGCCCCGCCCCCTCGACCGTTAGCCCCGCCCCCTCGGTCCTTAGACCAGACCACGTGACCGTTAGCCCAGAGCACCTGACCGTTAGCCCAACCCTTCGGCCATTAGCCCGGACCACCTGACCGTTAACCTAGAGCACCTGACCGTTAGCCCCGCCCCCTGGGCCGTTTGCCCTGACCACGTGACAGTTAGCCCCGCCCCCTCAACCGTTAGCCCCGCCCCCTCGGCCGTTAGCCCAGACCACGTGACCGTTGGCCGCGCCCCCTCAGCCGTTAGCCAAGACCACGTGACACTTAGCCCCGCCCCCTCAACCGTTAGCCCCGCCCCCTCGGCCGTTAGCCCAGACCACGTGACCGTTGGCCCCGCCCCCTCGGCTGTCATCCCCACCCCCTCGGCCGTTACCCCAGACCACCTGACCGTTAGCCCAGAGCACCTGACAGTTGGCCCCGCCCCCATCGACGTTAGCCTCGCCCCCTCGGCCGTTAGCAAAAACCACCTGACCGTTAGCCCCGCCCCCTCGGCTGTTTGCCCGGACCACGTGACCGTTAGCCCAGACCACGTGACCGTTAGCCCCGCCCCCTTAGGCCGTTGGCCCCGCCCCCTCGGCCGTTTGCCCACACCACCTGAACGTTAGCCCAGACCACCTGACCGTTAGCCGAGACCACGTGACCGTTGGCTCCGCCCCCTCAGCCGTTTGCCCTGACCACGTGACAGTTAGCCCCGCCCCCTCGACCGTTAGACCCACTCCCTCGGTCCTTAGACCAGACCACGTGACCGTTGGCCCCGCCCCCTCGGCCGTTAGCCCAGACCACGTGACCGTTAGCCCCGCCCCCTTAGGCCGTTGGCCCCGCCCCCTTCGGCCGTTTACCCAGACCACGTGACCGTTAGCCCAGAGCACCTGACCGTTAGCCCCTCCCCCTCGGCCGTTTGCCCTGACCACGTGACCGTTAGCCCCGCCCCCTCGGCCGTTAGCCCCGCCCCCTCGGCCGTTAGCCCAGACCACGTGACCGTTAGCCCCGCCCCCTTAGGCCGTTGGCCCCGCCCCCTTCGGCCGTTTGCCCACACCACCTGACCGTTAGCCCAGACCACCTGACCGTTAGCCGAGACCACGTGACCGTTGGCTCCGCCCCCTCGGCCGTTTGCCCTGACCACGTGATAGTTAGCCCCGCCCCCTCGACCGTTAGACCCGCCCCCTCGGTCCTTAGAGCAGACCACGTGACCGTTGGCCCCGCCCCCTCGGGAGTCAGCCCCGCTCCCTCGGCCGTTTGCCCTGACCACGTGACCATTAGCCCCGCCCCCTCGGCCGTTAGCCCAGACCACGTGACCGTTGGCCCTGCCCCCTCGGCTCTCAGCCCCGCCCCCTCGGCCGTTAGCCCAGACCACCTGACCGTTAGCCCAGAGCACCTGACAGTTGGCCCCGCCCCCATCGACGTTAGCCCCGCCCCCTCGGCCGTTAGCAAAAACCACCTGACCGTTAGCCCCGCCCCCTCGGACGTTAGCCCAGATCACGTGACCGTTAGCCCCGCCCCCTTAGGCCGTTGGCCCCGCCCCCTTCGGCCGTTTGCCCAGACCACGTGACCGTTAGCCCAGAGCACCTGACCGTTAGCCCCGCCCCCTTGGCCGTTTGCCCTGACCACGTGACCGTTAGACCCGCCCCCTCGACCGTTAGCCCCGCCCCCTCGGCCGTTAACCCAGACCACGTGACCGTTAGCCCCGCCCCCTTAGGCCGTTGGCCCCGCCCCCTTCGGCCGTTTGCCCACACCACCTGACCGTTAGCCCAGACCACCTGACCGTTAGCCGAGACCACGTGACCATTGGCTCCGCCCCCTCGGCCGTTTGCCCTGACCACGTGATAGTTAGCCCCGCCCCCTCGACCGTTAGCCCCGCCCCCTCGGTCCTTAGACCAGACCACGTGACCGTTGGCCCCGCCCCCTCGGCCGTCAGCCCCGCCCCCTCGGCCGTTAGCCCGGACCACGTGACCGTTAGCCCAGACCACCTGACAGTTGGCCCCGCCCCCATCGACGTTAGCCCCGCCCCCTCGGCCGTTAGCCAAGACCACCTGACCGTTAGCCCTGCCCCCTCGTCCGTTAGCCCAGATCACGTGACCGTTAGCCCCGCCCCCTTAGGCCGTTGGCCCCGCCCCCCTCGGCCTTTAACATAAGACAGGAACTGTATTACAGTATGTGGATGATATCTTAATTGCAACTGAGACTAGGATGGAATGTTTGCAACTAACTATTGATCTTTTGAACTTTATGGGAATGAGTGGTTATCAAGTTTCAAGAGAGAAAGAACAAGTAGTTCAAGAATCTGTTAAGTATCTAGGGTTTGAAATTCTGAAAAGACAAAGAAGATTGAGCACAGAGAGGAAAGAAGCTATCTGCCAACTTCCAGAACCTCAGAATGCCCATGAGTTATGAACCTTTCTTGGAATGCTGGGATGTTGCAGATTGTGGATTGCAAATTATGGATTTATTGTGAAACCATTGTATCAACTGCTAAAATGCTCACCACTTGGATGTCTGGAATGGGATAATAATACCAGGAATGCTTTCAAGCAAGTAAAAAGGACTTTAATGAAAGCACTGGCTCTGGGACTTCCTGATCTGACTAAGACTTTTGACTTGTTTGTTTACGAATGACAGGCTATGACTCTGGGAGTGCTGCCTCAGATGTTAGGAGAAAACAGATGTGCTGTGGCCTGTTTTTCCAAGCAGCTAGATAACACCAGCAAAGGATAGCCCGGATGCCTGAGAGCCGTAGCATCTACCATATTGTTAATTCAAGAAGCTTGGGAGCTGACATTAGAATGGAAAATAACAGCTTATGTTCCACATATGGTGATCACAGTCCTAAGTCAGAAGGCGGACATTGGTTATCCCCGAGCCAAATGTTGAAATATCAAGTAGCATTACTTGAACAAGATGGTGCTGTCTTAAAAACAACTGCAATTGTAAACCGAGCAGCCTTCCTGTCATCTCGACAGCCTGAGACAGAGAAAACAAAACCTACAAATGACTGCCTGTAGGCTATCGAGGAAGTGTATTCCAGTCAACCTGATTTAAAGGACATCCCCTTGGAAAAAAACAGGGTGGGATTTATATTCTGATGAGAGTAGTTTTGTAAAAGAAGGAATCCGTCTGTCAGGATATGCAGTAACTACTGAAGATGCAGTTGTGGAAACAAAAGCTTTGCCCTCAAACGCCTCAGCTCAAAAAGCAGAACTGATTGCCTTAACAAGAGCCTTGGAGCTGAGTGAGGGAAAGTGAGTAAATATATGGACTGATTCTAAATATGTATTTGGAGTATTACACGCACATGGAGCCATTTGGAAAGAAAGAGGACTGTTGTCATCTCAGGAAATTGGAATTAAACACTCAAGACAAATTTTGAAGCTGATGGAGAGTGTGCAAAAACCAAAAGAAATTACTGTTATGCATTGTAAAGCCCATCAAACTGGACAAACCCCACAGGAAACAGGCAATAGATTAGCTGATCTAGTGGCTTGAATGTTTGCAGAAAAAGGTAAAGAAATATTGGCAATAATACCTGTCAAAGAGATAGAAGTGAAAGATTCTCCTAACCATAGTGATTAGAATTACCAAGAACAGAGAGATATAGATATCTCTTGGTCTTAGTGAACACATTTAGTGGATGGCCAGAAGCCTACCCGTGTTGCATTAATATGGCTAGTGAGATAGCGAAACAACTGCTGAATCAAATAATACCCTGATTTGGTATACTAGCAGATATATTTTCATACAGAGGTCTCCGTTTTTATTGCAGAAGTTCAGAAAGTGGGAAAAGCATTTAGGGATTAGATGTGACTTACATACCCTGTAAAGGCCTCAGGCCAGCGGAAGAGTAGAACGCATGAACCAAAACTCTCAAACTACAACTGAGTATGATATGCCAGGAAATTTGGTCAGAAGCACCACCAATAGCATTATTAAGAATAAGAATATAGCCTGGAAAAAATCATGTAAGCCTCTACGAATTAATGTATCAGTTCCTGGAGACTTTTCTTTGTCAGGGATCATGGCTTCACTGCAACACCTGCTGGCCCTGGGGAAGACCCTCCAGTGGCTTCACAATCAGTTCACATTGCCAAAGCAGGTTTTGGACACTCAGGCTCACCCATTCCAACCAGGGGACTGAGTTGGAATTTAAAAAGGAAATTGGAATTAAACATGATTCTACATTAAGCATGGAAAGATGAGCCACTGATGACTAAGTGGCAGGGACCCTTCCAGGTACTATTAACCACCTATACAGCACTGAAAGTGATGGGGAAAGGACCTTGGTTACACCACTCTCGGGCTAAAAGAGCCTCTGCTCCATGGATGGTGGAACAAAAATCACCATTCACTTTGGAGTTTGTAAGAAAAACTGAATCATGAAAGGATATTTGTGGGTGATAATTTCATCTGTGTTATTATTATTTAAAAAAAAAAAAAAAAAAAAAAACACGACAGGGGGAGGGGAAGGGAACCAGCTATTTAACCAGGTTGGACTTAGGGCAAGAAATCCACTGGGAAAAGGATTTAATATAGACTGGTCCTGGTTGACTAGCTGGTTGCCAACCCTTTCATGGGTAAAGCAATTTGTTTTGATTATAATTTTGATAATCTTTACATGTTTGATCACTCAAATATTAATACTTTACAATCTTGCTTAGTATTGTATATTATATATATAACATTATATTATGATAGTATTATAACTATCCACTTTTAAATGTAAGATAGGATGGTCCCAGACCAGATGGCTGATAGTAAATGTGACAGTCATTGTCATATTTGTTGTAATCAGTGTAATCAAAAGAATAATCCTATGAGATTTATGAGAATTTATGAATTCTAATAAATCTTAAAGGGGGGAATTGATACCTCCTGACACTAGCCATTGTGAAATTGCTAACAGATGATAAGTGGAAGGGAGGAGCTGGCTATCCTGTTAAGCTTTGGATAACTGTAACTAGGACAGAAAGACCCCAAACTATCCAATTTCATGCCTGTCAGGTGTTGAACTGTGGAGGTTTTGAGATCCAAAGACAGTTAAGTAGTGAAAGCAAATATAGATGCCCTGAGACACAAATTTATAGGGGACCACCATGTGGGAACTTTTTTAGAGGACAATGGCCACGTTGGACAAGAGCAAGACTTTGGCTACATCACAAAAGGGACGCAAAAAGAGGAAGAAGAACTGAGAGTGCTGTACAGCTGGTGAATGATGGGAACATCTTGACATTTGTCAGCCAGAAACCTTGGGAGTAGCAAACAGGAATGTAGAAAAACAAGATAAGGATGCTGAGATCTGCCTGAAGAAAACATGCCAGGCTATGGTTGATGGAAAACATCTGGTCATTTCTTAAACAGCGGAAAGTTTTCTACCTTGAACTAAAAGTGTATAGAACATTGTGTTTGTGCTTGTAGGATTTAATTAAACAGTAGGCTTTAGGATAGCAGTAACTAACTCGTAGCCAAAAAATTGTCGGGTGTATTATGGACAGGGGGTAATAACCAATCAAATGTTCATCTTAGGCATGTGAATAGTGTGTGAAGAATACATGTAACCAATCAAGCCTTCTGTTTATGTGTGATCAGTTGCTAGGAAGTTTTATAAATACACTTGTATCAGCAATAGAAGGATTTTGATTTCTGACTCTTATGGAGTTGCTGGAGTCCGTGATTCTCCTCATCACCGTGTCCCGGGTGGAATAATGTATGGTGGACTACCACCTACCAGAGATGAACCTATACACCTCCCGGTCCAATACAGCAAAAGCATTAAATGATCAAATAAGCATATCTAAAGGGGTGCCCAGTCCCACCTGCTCATCTTTACAATGTAATCCTGTAGTAATAACCAGGAAAGAGGCTGATAACCTCGTAGGTCACATTTACCGCCTTGAAGCAGATGTAACAGGGAAGGACCCTGTAGGGAGATTTAGAATAGTACTATGGGCATCACAACCTAAGATTAGTAAGGAGAAAAAGCAGCCCACTCAATCCCCTCAAGAAGGAAAATTGTGTCCCCCTAATGACCCTAAATTCGTGGCAATTGTGGAAGTAAAGGATCTTAAACAAACTTTTGAAATAGAGACAGGATACAGGGATACAAATGCCTGGGTAGGATGGGTCAGATATACGATACAGAGTTTAAATCATGGCAATCATTATGCCTGTGCAACAGGAAGACCCACAGCACAAGTTGTTCCCTTCCCCTTGGGTTGGACTCAGGATCCACGAGGCATGCAGTGCATGATTACCCTCTACCAGGAGAAGGCTGCTTGGGATAATGAAACTTGCAAGTCTTCAGCCTTACCATTTCCTGCCATACAGGACAAGGATATCAAGGTACCACCTGCTTTCACCACTGCCTCCAGTAACCATACAGATTGTCTCTCATGACAGGGTAGGAAGGCTACCAGATTTGTGGGAGAATTCAACTTACGCACAAAAACCTTGAATGTGACTAACAGGGGTGCAGGAGATTACTCAGTATTAAGTATCCCCAGAGCAGACCTGTGGTGGTATTGTGGAGGAAAAATCCTGCGACTCATCCTACCAGCAGATTGGAAGGAAACACGTGCAATTGTTCAAATAGCCATCCCATTCACCCTGGCATTTAAAAAAAAAATCAGGACCTTCAGGCAAACGAGCAAAGAGGACTTTGGGAGCAATATTTGATGATCGATTATACATTGACTCTATTGGAGTTCCTCGGGGAGTCCCAGATGAGCATAAGGCAAGGAATCAGATATTATATTATATATTATATTATTATATTATATATTATCTTATTATAATCAACGGAGGTTTATAAATTATACCAGAGATGCAATAAAGGGGATTGCCGAGCAGCTAGATGCTGCAAGAAGAATGGCCTGAGAAAATAGAATAACGTTAGGTATGATATTAGCTGAGAAAGGAGATGTATGTGTAATGCTGGGGAACAAATGCTGTACTTTTATTCGCAATAGCACAGCCCCTGATGGGACTATCACCAAGGCATTACAGAGACTTACTACCTTGGCGGCAGAACTAGCAGAGAATTCAGGAGTAGACTGTTCACTGACTGGGTGGTTGGATTCCTGGTTTGGAAAATGGAAGGGAATGGCTGTGTATATCCTCACTTCTTTGTAGTAGCAGGTGTCTTTAACACCAATGGGATGCTGCGTAATCCCTTGCCTCTGAGGATTGGTCCAATGCCTCACTGAAACTGCCTTGTCAAAGCAGATGCCTCTGGGACCATTCCCCTCTCTTTACAAGAGTTTCTTTACAATGGTCTCTTCTGTTACTAGAAGAACGGGAAGACAAGGTGTAGTGGTTTGAGACTGGTCGGCAGCCAACCACCACACAGCCACTCTCTCTCCCTTCTCTTCCAGCAATAACAACGGACAGAGAGCCAGGCTTGGGGTTCGAGATAGGACTGGGATGGGGAAAAAATCACCCTTTATGGGCATGAGCAAAAGGCAGACTCGTTAGGGGAAGGAAAAAAAGAACATATATTTATTACAGACACTAACAACACGTAACAGAGTAGGACAGTGAGAAGCATTGCCACATCTTGAGAACACCTTCCCCCCACCCCTCCCTTCTTCCCTGGATCAGTTCTGCTCCCAATATCTCTACCTCCTCCCCCCAGCGGTGCAGGGGCAGGGAATGGGGGGTGCAGTCAGTGCTGCTGCTTCTTCCATCTTTGTTGGGGGGAGCTTCTGGAACTTCTCTGTCCTGCTCCATCGTGGTCCCCCTCTCACAGGAGACAGTCCTCCACAAACTTTCTCCAACATGAGTTCTTCCCATGGGCTGCAGCATTCCCCACACTGCTCCGTCATGGGTCACCAACTTTCTCCAACTGGAGTCCCTCCCACGGCTGCAGCCCTTCCTGAGCTGCTCCATCGTGGGACTCCCCCGCATGCTGCAATCCTCCCAGTGCTGAATTACAGCAGTGGGGCTACCTTTTCCCATGAGACCCCGGCCCTCTTTGGGCACAGCACCTTGCTCAGTCAGGTGAAAAATCACAGGCCATAAATCAATGTCTGCTCCTCCGTAGATCTCCATGGGTCGCGGCGGGGGGGCCACCCTGCCATCTCACCACAGGATACAGGAGAGTCTCTGCTCTGGCAGACCTCCCCCCTCCTTTCATCCTCCGTTCCTCCACTGACGTTGGTGTTCACGCAGCTGCCGAAACTCCTCCTCACAAGTCTGACTGTTTGTCACCACGTCCCTTCTTAAATACGTTATCGCAGAGGCGCAGCTGATGGGCTCAGTTTCCAAACAGAAGTGGAGCTGACTTGGAGCTGGGGGAGCTTCGAGAAGCTTCTCACAGGGGGCTACCCTTATAGCCCCCTCCCCTTCTATCAAAAACCCCCACCACTCACTCAAACCCAGGACATAAGGACACAAGAGATGACCTGTCATCAGAGAAAAGATGCGAAATCATTTTGTCAAGACTAGAAAACGATCATGGAGCAATATTCTGAGAATATGCGAAAAGCAACAAGAGTAAAATTAAAAACAGCAGGGAGGTGTAAGGGAAATAAGGTTGCTTTCACATAAGAAGCCTGAGAAGAATAATGGGAGTGATTCACTAGAGTAATTAACGAGAGTGATTCACAACCATTTAAGTCTAGCCTATGGCTACAAGATAAGTGATCTTTTTGTCAACTGTGATGACCCAGTACTTGGAACTGGTTTTAAGTGGATGGAGATACTGAAAGGCCTGGGGAACCAGAACTTTCAAACTTTTCATCTTAGTACGCTTGAGTGATGAGCTCATGCATATTAACTTTTCCACCCTGGAGAGAGTCAAGGTTCATTTCCATGAACATGTGACATATGAACACATACATGAAGGGGCGTGATGGTAGGCGATTTGGGAAGTCTGTACACCCTGTAATACTCAGCCAGTGATGAATCAGGGGAGGAAACTTGCGGTCAGGAGGAAGGGATATAAACCATTGCACACTGGTTGCTAGGCGCATCCACCTGGTGGGGCCCCCAGGGTCTTGGAAGAACATAATAAAAAGTGCTTCACAACATATCCTGTCTGAGCCATTAATCATTAGTAATTGGGCATTTCTCACACCTCTGAATACAAACTCGGGGTAGTATTTATCTAAATGTGTGTGCATGAGTGGGTGGGACTGTGGTCAATCCATTGTTTCTTGAGTAACAACAAAGCACATTCCTTGCTGCAATGTGCACATAGTTGTTATGGGAAAAGAGGAAGCACGGGAGATAGTGTCTGCAGAGTTGAGTAAAACATTTCTTGAGAAAAGTGGAAGAGCAGGAGACAAATCTGTATAGTTGTGTCAAATATTCCTCGAGAAAAGTGAAAGAATGGGACTGCAAGGCCTCCACTTTTCTTCACATTCTTCCTTTGTGCCATGACAACATGAATCACCAGATCTTCACCTTGTCCTGTGTTTGTTCAGGGAACCATGTGTTATTGAAATGTGTGTTTTGCAGGTTTTTTCCTGTTTTGCATTTCCCACACTTCACACTAGCACACAAGGTAACCCCACTTGTATTGCATCTTTCTACAGGCTGTCTCATCTTTCAAAGAAGCCTGTACTCACAGGAGTTGCTCCATGTAACAACCATCATTCCTGTATGTAACAGAGTAGAAAGCTCTGGTTGACAAAAAAGCATCAAGAAGTGCTCCAGAAGGACAAGAACTACACAACCCCCCAAACTTCCTTGCAAATAAGCCACTCAAAGCACTAAGTAGCTCCTAGGGATAACGAACACCCCCAATATTACATGCACAAACACTCCAGCATTTTCCATCCATACCAGATCAGAGCTACTTTCTGCTTCTGCAGAGCTGCGCACTCAGGACATTTCCTTCACTTCTATAGCATTTTAATCCACAGCAATTATCAAGTCCTTTTCAGAAGTCAGAAATCTACAAGGACTTCTCTGAAGTGGACTAGGTGTTGATCTATTGCTACTAATATCCACAGAAGACCCTCACATTTAAGGCATCACTTTTGAAAGCCTTCCATTGGGTACATGTCCTGTTGCAGCTATCTGGTTTGAGGAAGCCCATAGGCAACTTGGGAAACAGTCTTTACTGATTTACTTACTATGCATCATACTGCTGGGGAAAAAAAAAAAAAAAAAAAAAAAAAAAAAAAAAGAAAGAAAGACCTAATATACTCCTTGCATTTACCAGCAAAGAAGTGCAGACAACGGCCGTGTGTCACTCCCAGACAAAATCTGATGAAGATGTTCTGCCACTTTGGCTGGTGAGAGACATTAAATTTGTACCAGATGGAAGCCCTTTACTGGTAGATTTATTCTTATCCCCCTTCTGATGTGTTAACTAAATAAGAATTAAAAAAAAGTAGTCATGCTGAGAGCCTATATGAGCACCCATCCCATGGTACCTGGCCCTTGTGACACTGTTGCAGTTACCTTAATGAAACAGTTTGAATCCTAGAATATTATTTTGATTTTAGTTTAAAAGTATGATTTTGATTTAACATGAAGCTACAGTAGCTCTGAGAATATAAAGTACACTAAGGCCCTTAGGATTAAGCAACTAGTATGCTGTGTGCTTTGAACATTATAAGAATCGTCATGGACTCTGAATTAACGCAATGGGTACTGGTTATGGATCTTGACTTGAAACAATAGGTACCTGAGGAAAACTGGTTTGGTTGGAAAGATCGGCCAAGGGAGAGGTGAACATTAACCAAAGGTGGAGTGAGCATGCGCAAGGATGGAGTTCAATCAGCAGACACAGTGATGAAGACTATCAACGACCACCAGAGACCCCCATTCAGTATAACCACGCATGTGTTAGAGACATTTGCATATGATAATAATTTCCAAGAAATAACATGAATATGCTAATCATTGCCCTCCCCCCATTCTATTTAAATCAATTAGTGAGGATGACCAATGATTTCTGCAGAATAGGAATATAGGTAAGGTGAGGTAACTAAAAGCCAATCATTATAAAGGTCAACTTAAACGTTATGGAATTATTGATCTTATGTAACTATGACTCTGCTGAAAAAGTGTATAAATATGTTGTGCTTTGTACCTGTCAACGAACACGTCTTTGGCGGAGTTATCCCCCGTGTTCCCCAGTGCTGGAATAAAGAAGTGCCTGCTTATCTGCTGATAAGTTCTATTCGCGATTGCGACCGCTAACAACACCTTGTCTCCATGTCAGAAGTAGAAGAACCTTTGCTCACTTTGCCTCACAGGAGACATGGGAGCTGGCTGGTTTATGCTGCCAGAGCATTCCTACCACTTTCTGTCTGGGTTTTGCCTCAAAAACTGAGCTCAAATAGGGGATGCCTTGTGACAGGATCAGAAATGGGCCAGAAGGCACATGAACTGCAGCCCCTATAGAACACTGCAACATCATCTTCAAGAGTCAGTGTTGACTTCTTTCTCCAACACTACTGCCCGTTTGCCAGGAAGAAAACTTCTTCACTGAAACAAGGAAGAAGAAAGAGTGGACACAAGCGGTCCTTTTCTTCACAAGAGGACCCTGCTGATGGATGTCAGTGGCAATATTGCCATTCCCTGGTCTCCTTGTCTGTCTTGCACCAGATGTCACACTGGGGAGATAACGTGAATAAAACACAGGCAACCCGAGCTTGTAAATAAGCAGCACTGGAGATGTTCTGGTCCAGAGCATTTTTTTCCCCTCAGATCTGTACACGCCCATTTAATATGCTCAGCAGGTGCAGAAAATTCCCACCCTTCTGGATTAGGAGTACACTTTCATACAGGAAGCACCAAGTTAAAAAATGTAAGAAATCCCCAACAGTTCTTTCTCACCTGGGAAAACCCTCTACCAAAATCAGAAGCACCACTTTGGATTGGGTTGGGTTTTGATGGCAATTTTACTGTTTCAATCACAGATTTCAAGGTTTGAAGGTTAGCCTTGTGTTGACAACAGTTCACAGTGGCTTTTGATGGTCAAACACAGGTGGTGTTGTGTTGTGGTTTGAGCCCAGAGGGATCAACTGGGCACCACTCCTTTCCCCTCAGGATTGAGGAGGAGAAAATAAAGCAAAAATCTCAGGGATGGAGACAAGTATAGGGAGGGATGACTGACCCATTACGATCATGTTCAAAAGACAGACTCAACTGGGAAAGAAAAAGAACATCAATTTAGTTTGAACACCACCACCAGCAACACCAATTTAACAAGCAAACAGACTATGACGGTGAGAAATACAACCACATCTCGAAAACACCTTCCTCCCACCCCTCCCTTCTTTCTGGTCTCAGCTTTGCTCCCAATTTCTCTCCTTCTTTCCCCCCAGCAATGCAGAGAGTCAGGGGATGAGGGTTGCAGTCAGTTCATCACCCATTGTTTCTGCCACTCCTTCCTCCTCAGAGGGAAGACTCCTCACACTCCTCCCCTGCTTCAGAGAGAGGTAACTCTCATGGGAGACAGTCCTCCACAGACCTCTTCCACACGAGTCCTTCCCATGAGCTGCAGCTCTTCACACACTGCTCCAGCATGGGTCCCTTCCATGGGCTGCAGTCCTCCCAAGAACAGACTGCTCCAGTGCAGGCTGCCCTCAGAGTCCCAGCCCTCTTCAGGTGCAGAAACCTGCTTTGATGTGGGGTCCTCCACAGGCTTCAGGTGGACATCAGCTCCACCAGTGATATCCATGGGTTACAGGAGCATAGCCTGCCCTCTCACCACAGGTTGCAGGGGAGTCTCTGCTCCAGCGTATCTCCCTCATCCCTCCACCCCCTTCTTCCACTGACCTCAGAATCTGCAGAGGTATTTCCCTCACAACTCTCCCTCCTAGGATCCCCTTCTTATAGACATTATCACAGAGCTGTGACCACCGTAGCTAATTGGCTTGGCCTTGGTGAGCAGCAGGTCTCACAGAGCTGGGGGAGCTTCAAGCAGCTTCTCACAGGAGCTCCTCCCTGTAGCTCCTCCCCCACTACCAAAGCCCCCATCACACACAAACCCAACACATGGTGGTAAGACAAATCAGAACAGCGAATGCTTCTGTTCATAAGCCCTGCATCTGAAAAGACAGCAAGGAGTTAGGAAACATTTCTCCTGATGATGCTGCAAGCCTTGCTTACTTTTCATTCTCCTTCTTCACCTTTTTGTATTTTCATTCATCTTCTGATCATCAGAAAAGTTTTGCTTCTGTCTTTTGCTGTTTCATTTCGGTTGTGGTGTCACACTCCTCTGCACAGAGATGCTTCTTTTGTTTTCCGTTTGCCTGGCAAAAGCCTGTAAACCCAGAGTGAACTGGCACATCCGACAAGTAAATATTTTCCAGGCTGCTGCCGACCTGCTGATCCACTGAGCCACAGACCAGGCACTCTGAGGCTGATCCAGCCAAGCTGACCCTCCTCTTCAGAGAGGCGATGGAGAAGCCTTTGGCTTCTGGGAGAATCCTTTAGAGACCTGTGGCTGTTATTTGGTCTCAATTGCCCAAAATCAGCCCAGTGCCAGAACTCGCTCTCTTCAGCACCTCCTGTCACATGGAAGCAATAGTAACCAGTGTAGGAGCTGAATTTTTCCCACGTCCTTGGCTCCACTGGGAAGGATCTTCTTCTGCTCCATCTTCTCTGTCTTTTGCAAGGAGGATCTTCTCCTCTGCTTCATCCAGCACCAGGGCTCTTTTCTCTCTGTGTGAACTGTGACACATGCTTCCACTGCCACATGCCAGCTGATGGTGACTGTGCTTCTGCTCCTCTCCACTTACTAGCACACCACCTGGGAGACTGTCAGGTTGGGTGGCTTTTCAGCTTCTCCTACTCCTCTATGTCACAGCACATGCTCTTCCTGTTTCAGCGCTCACAGGTAGTTCTTGGAGAGTTGGGTGTTATTGACTTCTCTTGTCTCCTGGGCATGTTTTCATCAGGTTCTTGATTTCTCAGGCTCACCATTCCTCCTTCACACATGGGCTCTTCCACACTTTTTCTAGCTTAATAATTGAAATGTTCTCTCTACCCTGAGCTTCAGTGCCTTCTCCAGGGGTCAAATCAGGGTTCCTGGAGAGGCAACAATGATCTTACTTTAGGGTTGTTCTGGCAGCCTCCTCTGGGCTTCAATGCTCACGGATAAGTGCTTTATAAAACTGTGTGAAACTTAGATACATATGACAAAAGTTCATGTTTAAAGGGAGAATGAAAACACCAATTAGGAAAAACTGAGAGTGACAGGTGTGTTCTATGGCACTTGCTGGAGTGCTTCTTTTTCATATTGAATAAAGGTTGCATTTTGCCACACACACAAAAAATACACATTAAGAACAAGGGTGATTCGATAGCCTAGCCTGGGCTAGATGGCTCATAGCCTGGGACAGATGGTTCATTAAGCTGCACACCTTGGTGGATGGGACAACTGAATTCTTGTTACTGAAGCAATGATAAACTATTTTATTTGAGAACTAATTTAATTAAAACCTCTGTGAATAGTCCTAAACTATTTTAATAAATAGGGAATGTCACTCCAACGAGTCGGAAGAAAGGAACTCAGCAAGATCAGGTCAGTCCATGAAGCAGTGGACTCCCCACACTTCACTTCCTGGCTGAAGCCTTCAAAGCCTGCAAAGACCCTTCAGGGAACATGCTAAGACTTCTCAGTGTGCTGCTACTCTTTGTCATCTTCTGGGTTTACCAAAAGCGTAAAGAAGATTTTTGGTTAAATTGCATAGATCCTGCTTGCAAAGCCTCTGTACATGATGAAAGATGCAACAAAAGGACTCAGCAAGTGAACATGACATTTGGTAGCTAAAGTGATTTTTCTGGAGAAGGAAAAATTACTATTCAGCCAAATCTCAATGGTCTTGCACAGTTTTTACTTAGACTCTGTTCAGCCCAAGCTCATGGAGAGTTCATTCATCCAAGTCTATCACCACTTGTTTGCTGGAATTCATACTAGCAATAGTAATAGGCTAGCTACACTGCTTTGCCTCTGGATTTTCTATATCAAATCAGACACCGTGCAATAAAAAATACTAAAAAAATGCCTAGAAACATCAACAAAAATATTTCACATCACATCCATGCCTGTCCATCTGAAAAACCCCAGTGTTCTCCATGACACTAGAAAAAAATGGAGCCTCTTATTCCAGTGTACCTGCTACTGGCTTCCATTATATTTGCAAATTCTTAACTGGTATTTTTTAAAGCTTTTCTCCTTGTATTTATATTGTAAAGAAGATCTTCAAACTACAGAGAAAAAGCTCATGATTAAAAATAATTTTTAAAAATCTTCTTTTACAATATAATTCATCTAAACCCATCTTCTTAATAGGCACTATAACATTTTCTGAGAACATTTTACTTTATGAAGGATCAACATTCATTTTATTCCTTACCTGCTTAGGTTCACCTAACAACATGCAGCTCTAAAGAAATGTATGTTTTCAAGTATTTTGGTAACTCAACATTTTTATTAACAATAAAATCTCTACAAATACTCACTCTTCAGTGAAAATTATATTCCCTCCTCTCCAGTTGACAATGGATTCCCTGTGTTTTAATGAAATGCAAATGAACAGTTGCTGCATTCAAAGTTGTTAATATCATTAAAACAGCAAGTTAAATTGTTTGGTTTTGTTACTTATTAAAATAAGAAGTCACACTGCTATAGTGAGAGAGGCATAAATGTAAAGTTCAGCCTCTTTTTGAAGACACATTGTTATAGACATGGCTTTATGGTCAACTGACATGCTAAACTTGGTGGGTGTATGTTCCCACTGCAAGAGAAACACACACCTGCAGACCCCTGGGCCAGGGTTCCACTTCCCATCCCAGACTGTGCAACATGCATAATCCTTCTCATTTTGATTTCCCTGCTTTTGATTACCCTAATCATTCATGTCCTCTTGATCATTCGCTAAAATCTGTAGTCAAATCATTTTGCTGAAAGACCAACAGAAGATCTGCCTATGCCACGCTTCAACTTTCCAGTCTGGATTGCACAACATGCCTCACTCCTTCCCCATGCTGAGCTCCTTATTCTTCATAATCTTAATGCCTATCCTAATCCCAACCTACATTCAAAGCCTAGCAAATGTATGTGGAAGATATGAGTGAAAGACAAACAATAAATCTGCAGTTTCCCATATCAGCCTTTATCTTCCTATTCTGGCTTGTACAGTTGTCCTGGTTTTGGCTGGGATAGAGTTAATTTTCTTCCTAGTAGCTGGTACAGTGCTGTGTTCTGGATTTAGTATGAGAATAATGTTGATAACACACTGATGTTTTAGTTGGTGTTAAGTAGTGCTTATCTTAAGTCAAGGACTTTTCAGTTTCCCATGCTCTGCCAGCAAGGAGATGCACATGAAACTGGGAGGGGGCACAGCCAGAACAGCTGACCCAAACTAGGCAAAAGGGTATTCCATACCACAGAACATCATGGTCAGTATATAAACTGGGGGGAATTGGCCAGGAGGGGCCAATCCCTGCTCGGGGACTGGTGGCATCAGTCAGTGGGTGGTGAGCAATTGTATCATGCATCACTTGCCTTTCTTGAGTTCTTTCTCTTTTTGTTATCTCCCTTTTCATTGCAATTGTTAATATTATTGTTGTTGTTATTGTTATAATTGTTACTGTTTTCTTTTATTTCAATTATTGAACTGTTCTTATCTCAACCCACTTGTTTTATTTCATTATTCCAATTCTCCTCCCCATCCCACCGGGGATAAAGTTGCATTATGTAATACCTTACTGACAGTATATGCTCCCTGTTGTGCTGTTTATCACCCCTGGGAACTGGGCTAAAGTTTTCATGTTGTTGTGCTGTGTAACACTGGCTTATGGTAAGATAGAAGAACTACGCGATATTTGTACTCAACATTCCCATCATCTCTGTACTTTGGTAGCCATCTGTTGGAAACTATTAATAACTACACTTTTTGCCTTTTCTCCTTGGGGTGCCAGCCTATGGAGGAGACATCTTCCCACATATTTCCCTTCTCCACCAGGCTTATTACAACAGTGTTTGAAAATGTTGAATATCCTTGGGCTACTGAAACCAGTATGGTTCTATTGCTAGGAACCAGCATGTTCCTGAGTGTGCTTCAGATCTTGGATAGGATTAAGCAACTATTTAAGAATATCACCAAGAGGTTGACCCCCACAATAGGCACTGTGATGATTCAGACCCTGGCAACAGGCACTGCAGGTGCTCCAACTGCTGTGAAAAGCACTGTGGCTATTCAAACCCTGGTGACAGGCACTGTGGCTACTCAGAACCCAGTGACAGACACTACAGTTACTCAGACCATCGTGACAGACACTGTAGCTACTCAGACACCAGCAACAGGCACTGGGTCTACTCAAACCCCAGCAATGGGTGATGCAGCTGAACCAGTACCAATATTGACGTGCGGAAAACAGACTCCACAATCTGATAGATTGTAAAGTAGGTATGTTTATTCAGCGCTGGGCACACAGGGGATCGCTCCTCCTAATGTGTGTGCTACCATGTGGCACCGTTGCCTTAGATTTATAGAGCAAATGATTACATATTCATAATATTTCGCAATATGCCTATACATATGCATCACCTATCCCCGCTTCGTATTAAAATTAGCATTTCCATGATCTCCTCCCAGTTGAGTCTGCGCAGTGAGTTCCTTTGGTCCTGAGCAGGGGTCGTGAAGGACTGGGCGGTGGTCGTGGGAGGAAGTATCTCCTCTTCCTCAGTGCTGAACTTTTCACCCCGAATTCCTGCGCAGTCTCTGTCACCCCCTGGACCGGCAGAGCAGGTTTGTGCCGGTTGTGGGGTAATTTTCACTTACTCAGGGGTGGAGGAGGCTTTTTACTTAGACAGGAGATAGTGGTCGAGCAACACAAACATCTTCACTTACTCAGGGGTGGAGGAGGCTTTTTACTTAAACAGGAGATAGTGGTCGAGCAACACAAACACCTCGTACAAGCTAGGCAAACTCTTATCTCGACTATTTCCCTCCTCATCCCCTTCTTGCTATTCCCACATTAACCCTTACATCCCCTGTTCCTATCTAGGCCCTGTATCAATCCCCCCTTTCTTATCATACTAAGTAAATTCTTTTACTTCAGCAATTTTCCTGAGTAGTATAAAGCCTCATGTATAGCAGTTATCCTTTTAAACATTCTCCAGACCCATAGATATAACATGATGGTTAATACTAATAAAATTGCTACACTACCTAGTAGGATCACAATGGGGTGTATCATAATATTAAGAATCCCAGTTGCAGAAGGCGACCAGCTGAAAAGAGTATCCCACCAGTTATGACTTGCATCTTGTTTTACTCTTTGCAAGACCCTGCTTATTTCTTTTGTATCATGGTGAATAGTGACTAAAGTTTTCTCTCCGTTTTTCTGAATTTCTCTCAAGATCCCTAACAGGTCCTGGTGTTTAATTAACTGCCTTACTAATGTAAGGTTCATTCCAATAGGTGTAGGTGATAACTCGAGATACCCTGTAATGTTAGATTTTATCAACTGGTGAGAAACCACTGGTGCCCAATATACAAAGTCACACCCAGTAATCTTAACAAAGTTACAAATACAGAAATTAGAATGATTCCCAGTAGGCAAAGTTACATTGTCAGGATCTATCTCTACGAATACACAAGCGGTTCTTAAACATATACAGCCTTGACCAGCATATACAATCACAGTTTTCTTACTATTATCTGGGTGAATTTCGAAGTGGCAGATACTTTGATCAGTGTCAAGGCATATGTCTCGGGCATCAATTGTATTGCTTTCACAGATGAACCCCTGTTGTTCCCGGGTAATACAAGATTCCACGTTTACAGTCTGCCATTTCTCATTCACCTTCCGGGCCTATGCTCTATGCTCTGAAGGACAGAGCACTGTTTCCTCATAATTCAACCCTAATGCAATGATGGGATGGATTACATAAACTGTGGCATTATGTATAGTGAGCACAAAGGCAGTAGCCATGTTAGTAGTGGGGTCATAGGTAAAATTCACCATAGTCCACCAAGATTGGAATCTCCTTTCAAAATTGGTAGCTTTGTCCCAAACAGCCTTTCGGATTTCAACTGGAAAAATTCCTTCGTTCCCTTCCCTTATAATCAAGGCAGCGGTTGCCTGCAGCCATAATTGTGCTTGTACACAACTAAAAGCTAAAGACACATTATTCTGGGCCATACTAAGTGCATCTAGTATTAGTCTGTGATCTTGGTCCTCATTCTTTTCCCACACTGGCAATACTTTTGAGACTTGCCATTGACTAGTTCCCAATGCCAATAAAGATGACTGTAGAGGCTGCTTTAGCCTTGTTAAATCACTTGTTGCAGTGGCCAACTTGTTCATTAATACTTCTGAATCGATTCCATTCAAAACTCCCAATCCTGTTCCTAATACCCCAGTTAGATCTCTTTTTGTTCTGCTTTCAAGGTGCATTTGTTTTTGTGACCACCTCGTCCAGCCCTTGAAAGATGTTTCTACGAAAGGAAGACAGGCTGGTTGGATTTCAGAGATATTAGTCTGTATTATCAATTCGACATGCTTAAGAGACCAATCTGGGTTAAATAATAATTGTTGTTGGCCCACATTCCTAATCATATATGGGCTAACTTCATAAATCTTAGGCCCTGGTTTTGTTTGGGGTTGAGTTGTTTGACTTGTGTCTGGCGCTGTTGTTGTTGTGCTGGTTGTCTTCTCAGTTGTTGGTGTTGTTGTTGCGTTGTTTATTATTATATGAAATCTGAAGGATAGTCCCAATAGCGGCTGGGATCCAACTGGCCACTTGACCCAGAGACATACTACGGAAATTGATTGGTTAAGAGTAGAATTATACCAACAGTCTGAATTTGTTTTTTCACAGTCACAGGATTGGGTTGCTAAAGGGGTTCTTCCAGCTTTATATGGTCTTACCGTAATTTGTTTTCCTGCCCAGTAAGTAGAGCTATTAAATGATCTGCATCCTATTTTAATTTCTTGTCCCAATGTTCCCTGCAATTGTGGTTCTCCTGGATAGGCATCCCATTCTTCTTTTGTGGGCACATTTGTCCCTTGCATAACTATAGTAGCCAACGTGTGGTTGCTCACATTTCTAGTCTTATTAGTATGCCCAATGTAAGCCTGGGACCACGGCCATTCACTGAACCTTCGACTATGCATTGGAGGAAAAATGATTATCAGACTTATCGTGAGAAGCGTAATCTTCCTGGCTGAACTTGGGTAACTTTCCATGGGGATTTATGGGCTTTCTTTACTCGGGTGTGATGTATCCAGGCTGAGTATTCCTTAATCTTGATGGCTGTGAACGTCGTGAGCAGCACCTGGAATGGCCCTTCCCACTGTGGTTCCAAGGTTTTTTCTGTAAGAGACTTAATATACACATAGTCCCCAGGTTGTATATCATGTACAGGTCCATCCAGCCCTCTACCTCGAGTACCAATTACATGTTTTCTGATCTTATTGAGTTGCTTCCCTAACGCCACCATGTAGGAGCTCATAATTACATCTCCAATTTGTGTGGATATTCCTTTTTGTACCCCGTATGTTTGTCCATATAAAATTTCAAAGGGGCTTAGCCCTTCCCTTTCCCTTGGCCTTGTCCATATGCGTAAAAGGGCCAAGGGCAAGGACTGAGGCCATGTCAAGTTTGCTTCTTGCCCCAATTTTACAATTTGCTGTTTGATTAAGTGGTTCATCTTTTCCACTTGACCACTTGACCGAGGGCGGTACGGGGTATGAAGCTGCCAATCTATACCCAAATGGTGGCTAATTTGTTGTACTACTTTTGAGACAAAGTGTGGTCCTCTATCTGAGGATATGGTTGCCGGAACCCCAAATCGTGGTATTATTTCTTGTATCAGTACTTTAGTTACTTCCCGAGCCTTAGCTGTTCTAGTAGGGAATGCTTCTGGCCAGCCTGAAAAGGTATCAGTCAGTACCAACAAATATCGATACCCCCCTTTTCTTGGTAATTCTGTAAAATCTACTTGCCATTGTTGCCCAGGCCTGTTGCCCTTCCCAATCTGACCCATTTCTAGTTTGGGGGCGTTTTTGGGATTAGTCCGGAGGCAGATGTCGCATTGTCGAGTCACCTGCCTTACCGTGGTATACAAATTTCTGGCTACAATCTCTTTTATCAAATGACTATACAAAGCTTCTGCTCCCCAGTGTCTCTTTCTATGCTCCTCTTGTGTGAAATGCCATAGTAAACGAGAGGGGATAATTAACTTCCCCTGTGGGGTATAAGCCCACCCTTCCTTGTTATATGTCCCTTCCAGATCTGCAATAAGTTTCTGATCCTCCCTGGTATATTCTGGTTTACTTTCCAAGGAAATTTGCCTATCGGGAATAAGTGCTCCTTCCGTCTTTATCTCTATTTTGGCAGCCCGTTTTGCCTCCCTATCCGCCAGCTCGTTTCCTTTTTCCAATTCAGAGTTCACCTTTTGGTGTGCTTTAATATGCATAAACACCACCTTCTCAGGAAGTTGAACAGCTTCTAATAGTTTAAAAATTTCCTCCGCATGTTTGATGTTTTTCCCTTGGGAGTTCAATAGTCCTCTTTCTTTCCAGATTGCTCCATGTGCATGTACAACTCCGAAAGCGTATTTGGAGTCCGTGTATATGTTTATGATCTTACCCTTGGCCAGTTCCAGAGCTCGGGTTAAAGCAATTATTTCTGCCTTTTGTGCAGAAGTATTTGCAGGCAGAGGTCCTGATTCTATTACCTTTTGACTGGTGGTAACGGCATACCCCGCGTGTCGATTACCATTCAGGACGTAACTGCTTCCGTCCGTGAACCAGCTCTCCTTATCCTTCATGGGGCTTTCCTTCGGGTCAGGGCGACTTGAGTATGTCACCTCAATTGTTTCCAAACAGTCATGGTGCACTGGTTCCCCCATGTTACCGCTGAGGAAAGAAGCTGGGTTGACAATATTAGTGACTATTATCTGTACATCATCTTGTTCTACTAGTGCAGCTTGGTATCTCAGAAATCTTTGTGGGGAAAGCCAATGCCCTCCCTTTGCTTCCAGGACTGCCAATACTGTATGTGACACATAGACAGTCATTTTCTGGCCCAGAGTGAACTTCCGAGCTTCCTGTATGTTCAGTATCAGGGCAGCCACTGCTCGCAGACACCCAGGCCACCCTTTTGCAGTCGCATCTAGTAGTTTAGAGAGGTAGGCGACAGCTCATCGGTATGGACCTAGGTCTTGTGCCAGTATTCCCAGGGCAGTGCCCTGCTTCTCATAAGAAAAGAGAAGAAACGGTTTACTCACATCTGGGAGTCCAAGAGCTGGGGCCGACATCAAAGCCTTCTTCAGTGAAACGAAGGCTCGCTCAGCCTCCTCATCCCATTCGAGGTGCGTCTGTTCGGTGTTCGTTAGCGCATACAGGGGCTTAACAAGCAGTCCATAATTATAGATCCATAGCCTGCACCACCCCGTCATTCCCAAGAAGGTACTTAATTCTTTTAATGTCTGAGGTTTCGGGGTTTGACATATGGCCTCCTTACAGGACTGTCCCAAAGTTCTTTGCCCCTCAGTGATCTCATAGCCCAGGTAGTTTACTTTGCGTTGTATCACCTGGGCTTTCTTCTTAGAGACCCGATACCCCCGTAGTCCTAAAAAATTTAACAAGCTCACCGTCCACGTTACACAGTCCTCTTCTGTCTCAGTAGCGATCAAAATGTCGTCCACGTACTGCAATAGTTTTCCTTTTTCGGATGGGGCTTCCCAGGATTCCAAGTCCTTTGCAAGCTGGTTGCCAAAAAGAGTAGGGCTATTCTTGAACCCTTGTGGCAACACCGTCCAGGTGAGCTGGGTCTTTCGACCAGTTTTAGGATTTTCCCATTCAAATGCAAACAACTTTTGGCTGGCTTTATGGAGAGGAAGGCAAAGAAGGCGTCCTTCAAATCTAAGACAGTAAACCAAATCAACTCTGGTGTTAATACAGTTAACAGGGTATAAGGGTTTGCTACTACTGGGTGGAGATCTTCAACTATTCTATTCACAGCCCGTAAGTCCTGAACCACCCTATACAACCCATCAGGTTTCCGAATGGGCAGTATAGGGGTATTGAACTCAGACTCACTCTCTTCTGGTAACCTTAATTGAAAAAATTTTTCTATTACTGGTCGGATTCCTTCCCTATCCTCCCTTTTTAAAGGATACTGTTTAATTCTCACCGGTCGTTGACCTTCCTTGATCCTAACCTCAATTGGTAGTGCGTTTTTTCGCCCTTCCAGGTACATCGGTAGCCCAGACTCCCGGATATACTTGGTCTAAAATTTCCTCACTAATTTCTCCTCCTGACGAAAAACTAGTTAGAGTTAGACTCAGCACTTGAATGTACTGCTGATCTTTTACCTCCAAGGTGACTTCCCCTTTTTCAAAGACAATTTTTGCTTCCAGTTGTTCCAGCAAGTCCCTCCCCAGAAAAGCTTTTGGGGAGTTAGGCATATAAAGGAATTTATGAATTCCCCATTGCTTTCCCAATTTATATTCTAAAGGTTTACAAAAATACGCCTTTTCAGATTGGCCGGTCGCTCCCTTTACCATAACATAGTCGTCCCCCAGTGGTATTAAAGCTTGATTCAAAACCGAGTACATTGCTCCTGTGTCTACCAAAAATTCTACTTCTTCTTGTTCTCTCCCCAGCTTAAGTTTAACCAGTGGATCCGCCAGGGTAGATCCCCCAGGTCCCCGTCAGTCCTCTGTTACATTTGCTATTTTTACATTCATTGAAGCCTTCCCATTCCCCCTCCTATTCTTTGGACATTCCTTTTTCCAATGCCCGAAACCCTTGCACAAAGCACTCTGATCCCGCCCCAGCCGCGGTCGTTGCCTGGCCGGTCTCTGAACCAGAGTGGCCATCAACTTCATCTGTCCTTGTCGACATTCTTCTTCCCTGTTGCTAAACACTCTCCACACCTCCTCTAACAATACCTCCAGATTCCTACTTTCCGTAGGACTCAGCTTCTGAAGTTTTCGCCTTATGTGTCCTGTAGATTGGCCCATGAACAAGGAAACTAGTTGCTGTATTCCTACCTCTGACCCCAGATCCAATGGTGTATTACGGCGCATTACATCGCTCAGTCGATCCAAGAATTCAGATGGGGACTCGGAAGGACCCTGTTTCACTGCATATAACGCTGACCAATTTATAGTTTTAGGGATCGCTCTTTCTATCCCCTTTGCGATCCATTCCCGATACGCCCGTAACTTTTCCATATGTGCCGATCTATTTGGTTCCCATTTCGGGTCTTGGAGGGGAAAATATTCCTTAACGTCTCCCCTGGTAATCTTATAATGATCCTCCGCCAAGTCTCCTGCTGTTTTTAGAATCAATTGTTTCTCTGTTTCAGTCATATATTCTAATAGTAACTGTATATCACACCCAATCCGGGTTATGCTGTTTTATAATAAATTGGAAGTGTTTAGCTACATCATGTGGATCACATCTATAGTTTTTCGCAATTCCTCTCCATGCTTCCAAATCAACGGTGGTGAAGGGTACCCTAACCAACATTGTACCACCTTCCGGTCCCACGGCTTCCCAAAGGGGTGCCTGTAAAATACTTGTTGCTGGTTTTTGTCTAGTGTGGGCGGATACCGGACTATTGGGAGAGTCCGCCGTTCCTTCCGAGTCGACATCCTGATCCCGTGATCGGGGGGGAGGTTTAAACAAATCATCATCTTGTTCTGAGGTTTGGTGAACCTTATCTACCTTCGTACATCTCTGTCCAATGCTACATGATGAGCAACACCTCTTTAGCTTACCCCTACTTTCCTTACTTTCTCTCTCAAGTGCGAGCACCATAGGGTCCTGTGGGGGTACTAACCCACAGTCCCTTTGCCATTCTGGGTGATTCCGCAAAGTGAAAAACATATCCGTGTATGATACCTCATCCCATTTTCCTTCTCTCCTTAAAAACAACATAAGTTGTAACAAAGTGTTATAGTCCAGTGTTCCATTAAGCAGCCATTTAGCGCCATCCTCCAGCTTATACAGCGGCCACCACTGATTGCAATATTTTACAAGAGTCCTTTTGCTTTCCGTGCCTCCGCTCCCTGCAATGTCCCGCCAATGGGCGAGTATACAGCAGAGAGGGCTCTTTTTTAACACCCCTCTCTGAGTATTACCCATCTTGTTTCTGTAAAACACTCGCTTAACACGATCACCACACAGCAATCACTCACAATCTTATGATCACCACACAGCAATCACTCACAATCTCCCATTCTCACGGACGTCCACATACTTACAGCACTTTCATCTGAAGTTAAAACAGAACACAACAAAACAAAACACTACAAAACAAAATGCCTTTCAATCACTCTTGCCTGTGGCCGCCCTATTGGCCAACAGGTCCTTTCAATCACTCTTGCCTGTGGCCGCCCTATCGGCCAGCAGGTCCCCCTGATTGGAGCCAGCGACCGCTCTATCGGTCTGTGGCAAGATATAATTGCCCCCCAGACTCCCCTAACCCGCACGAATTCGCGCCTTTTCGGTGCACCTACCCGGCTTAGCTGCACGCCAGACGTCTCTGCGCGATTTACCAGCTGCCCCAGCCACGCGTACGACTTACAGGCTCCTATCCTTGAACATACCGTTTAGTCTGCGGCTTCAGGAAGTCCTTGTCTGCTCCCACGGTGAGCGGCTGGTAGCGGAGGCTCCTCCGAGGAAAGTGCTCGGGGCGCGCCTAGGAGAGTCCGCCCCGCAGTCGATCCCGTAGTCGAGCAGAGAGTCTCCTGCCTGGCTCACCAAAACTGACGTGTGAAAACAGACTCCACAATCTGATAGATTGTAAAGTAGGTATGTTTATTCAGCGCTGGGCACACAGGGGATCGCTCCTCCTAATGTGTGTGCTACCATGTGGCACCGTTGCCTTAGATTTATAGAGCAAATGATTACATATTCATAATATTTCGCAATACGCCTATACATATGCATCACCTATCCCCGCTTCGTATTAAAATTAGCATTTCCATGATCTCCTCCCAGTTGAGTCTGCGCAGTGAGTTCCTTTGGTCCTGGGCAGGGGTCGTGAATGACGTGCGGAAATAGACTCCACAATCTGATAGATTGTAAAGTAGGTATGTTTATTCAGCGCTGAGGTACACAGGGGATAACTCCTCCTATTGTGTACCCAACGTGTGATGCTGTTACCTAAGATTTATAGAGCAAATGATTACATATTCATAATATTTCGCAATACGCCTATACATATTCAACACCTATCCCCGCTTCATATTATAATTAGCATTTCCATAATCTCCTCCTAGTTGAGTCTGCGCAGTGTCTTCTGGTGGTGGTCGGGGGGGTCTTTGGGGATGAAGTCAAGCTCCTCTTCCTCCTGTCCGCTCTGTGACCCCAGGTTTTGCGCATACTCAGTTTCTTACTGGCTGTTGTCCAAACCGTGGGTCTAGTTCCAACCGGCTTGGTACTGATAAAGCCTAGAGAGCTCACCGTGTTTTATAAACTGTCTGCTCACTAAGCAGACAGTTAACCGTTATCTAAACTATTTCCCTTGAACTATTTTCTTTTGTTATCCCCTTCTTGCTATTATCCCCTTCTTGCTATTCTCATGTTAACCCTTACATCCCCTGTTCCTATTTTGGCCCTGTATCAATCCCCCCTTTTCTTATTATATTGAGTAAATTCTTTTACTTCAGCAATCCCCCAAATAATATAAAGCCTCATGCATCGCTGTTATTCTTTTAAACATTCTCCAGACCCATAAATACAAAATGATGGTTAGTACTAATAAAATTCCTAAACTACCTAGTAGAATCACAATGGGGTGTATCATAATGTTAAGAATCCCTGTTGCAGAAGGCGACCAACCGAAAAGAGTATCCCACCAGTTGTGACTTGCATCTTGTTTTGTTCTTTGCAAAACCCTGTTTATTTCTTTTGTATCATGGTGTATAGTAACTAAAGTTTTCTCTCCGTTTCTCTGAATTTCTCTCAAGATCCCTAACAAATCTTGATGTTTAATCAATTGCCTTACTAATGTAAGGTTCATTCCAATAGGTGTAGGTGATAATTCGAGATAATTTATGATTTTAGATTTTATCAACTGGTGGGAAACCACTGGTGCCCAATATACAAAGTCACACCCAGTAATCTTAACAAAGTTACAAATACAAAAATTAGAATGATTCCCAGTAAACAAAGTTACATTGTCAGGATCTATCTCTACGAATACACAAGCGGTTCTTAAACATATACAGCCTTGACCAGCATATATAATCACAGTTTTCTTACTATTATCTGGGTGAATTTCGAAGTGACAGATACTTTGCTCAGTGTCAAGGCATATGTCTCTGGTGTCAATTGTATTACTTTCACAGATGAACCCCTGTTGTTCTCGAGTAATACAAGATTCCACGTTTACAGTCTGCCATTTCTCATTCTCCTTCCGGGCCCATGCTCTATGCTCTGAAGGATAGAGCACTGTATCCTCATGGTTTAACCCTAATGCGATGATGGGATGGATTACATAAACTGTAGCATTACGTATGGTGAGCACAAAGGCAGTAGCCATGTTAGTAGTGGAGTCATAGGTAAAATTCACCATAGTCCACCAAGATTGGAATCTTCTTTCAAAATTGGTAGCTTCGTCCCAAACAGCCTTTCGGATTTCAACTGGAAAAATTCCTTCATTCCCTTCCCTTATGATCAAGGCAGCGGTTGCCTGCAGCCATAACTGTGCCTGTATACAACTAAAAGCTAAAGACACATTATTCTGGGCCATACTAAGTGCATCTAGTATTAATCTGTGATCTTGGTCCTCATTCTTTTCCCATATTGGCAATATTTTTGAAACTTGCCACTGACTAGTTCCCAATGCCAACAAAGATGACTGCAGAGGCTGCTTTAGCCTTGTTAAATCACTTGTTGCAGTGACCAACTTGTTCATTAATACTTCTGAATCGATTCTATTCAAGACTCCCAACCCCGTTCCTAATACTCCAGTTAAATCTCTTTTTGTTCTGCTTTCAAGGTGCATTTGTTTTTGTGTCCATCTCGTCCAGCCCTTGAAAGATGTTTCTACGAAAGGAAGACAGGCTGGTTGGATTTCGGAGATATTAGTCTGTATTATCAATTCAACACGCTTAAGAGACCAATCTGGGTTAAATAATAATTGTTGTTGGTCCACATTCCTAATCATATATGGGCCAACTTCATAAATCTTAGGCCCTGGTTTTGTTTGGGGTTGAGTTGTTTGAGTTGTGTTTGGCGCTGTTGTTGTTGTGCTGGTTGTCTTTTCAGTTGTTGGTGTTGTTGTTGCGTTGTTTATTATTATATGAAATCTGAAGGATAATCCCAATATCGGCTGCCCCTTGACCCAGAGACATACTACGGAAATTGATTGGTTAAGAGTAGAGTTATACCAACAATCTGATTTTGTTGTATCACAGACTTGGTTTGCTAAAAGGGCGCCCGGTTCCCCAGATTCCATACGTGTTCTTACTGTGATCTGTTTTGCTGCCCAGTGAGTAGACTCATTAATTGCTCTGCATCCTATTTTAATTTCTTGTCCCAATGTTCCCTGCAATTGTTGTACTCCTTAATAGGTGTGATTCCATTCTTCTTTTGAGCTCACATTTATCCCCTGTATAACTGTAGTAGCCAAATTTAGAGTCGTGTGTGTGCTGCCTATCCCCATACTTCCAGTATACCCAATGTGGGCCTGGGACCATGGCCATTCACTGAACCTTTGACTATACATTAAAGGAAAAATGATTATCAGACTTATCGTGAGAAGCGTAATCTTCCTGGTTGAACTTGGGTAACTTTCCATGGAGATTTAGGGGCTTTCTTCACTCGGGTGTGATGTATCCAGGCCGAGTATTCCTTAATCTTGATGGCTGTGAACGTCGTGAGCAGCACCTGGAATGGCCCTTCCCACCGTGGCTCCAAGGTTTTTTCTGTAAGAGACTTAACATATACATAGTCCCCAGGTTGTATATTATGTACAGGTCCATCCAGCCCTCTACCTCGAGTACCAATTACATGTTTTCTGATCTTATTGAGTTGTTTCCCTAACGCCACCATGTAGGAGCTCATAATTTCATCTCCAATTTGTGTGGATATTCCTTTTTGTACCCCGTATGGTTGTCCATATAAAATTTCAAAGGGGCTCAGCCCTTCCCTTGCCCTTGGCCTTGTCCGTATGCGTAAAAGGGCCAAGGGCAAGGACTGAGGCCATGTCAGGTTTGCTTCTTGCCCCAATTTTACAATTTGCTGTTTGATTAAGTGGTTCATCTTTTCCACTTGACCGCTTGACTGAGGGCGATACGGGGTGTGAAGCTGCCAATCTATACCCAAATGGTGGCTAATTTGTTGTACTACTTTTGAGACAAAGTGTGGTCCTCTATCTGAGGATATGATTGCCGGAACCCCAAATCGTGGTATTATTTCTTGTATCAGTACTTTAGTTACTTCCCGAGCCTTAACGGTTCTAGTAGGGAATGCTTCTGGCCAGCCTGAAAAGGTATCAGTCAGTACCAACAAATATCGATACCCCCCTTTTCTTGGTAATTCTGTAAAATCTACTTGCCATTGTTGCCCAGGTCCGTTGCCCTTCCCAATCTGACCCATTTCTAGTTTGGGGGCGTTTTTGGGATTAGTCCGGAGGCAGATGTCGCATTGTTGAGTCACCTGCCTTACCGTGGTATACAAATTCCTGGCTACAATCTCTTTTATCAAATGACTATACAAAGCTTCTGCTCCCCAGTGTCTCTTTCTATGCTCCTCTCGTGTAAAATGCCATAGTAAATGAGAGGGGATAATTAATTTCCCCTGTGGGGTATAAGCCCACCCTTCCTTGTTATATGTCCCTTCCAAATCTGCAATAAGTTTCTGATCCTCCCTGGTATATTCTGGTTTACTTTCCAAGGAAATTTGCCTATCGGGAATAAGTGCTCCTTCAGTCTTTATCTCTATTTTGGCCGCCCGTTTTGCCTCCCTATCCGCCAGCTCGTTTCCTTTTTCCAATTCAGAGCTCACCTTTTGGTGTGCTTTAATATGCATAATTGCCACCTTCTTAGGAAATTGAACAGCTTCCAATAGCTTCAAAATTTCTTCCGCATGTTTAATGTTTTTCCCTTGGGAGTTCAATAGTCCCCTTTCTTTCCAGATTGCTCCATGTGCATGCACAACTCCAAAAGCATACTTGGAGTCCGTGTATATGTTTATGATCTTACCCTTAGCTAGTTCCAGGGCTCGGGTTAAAGCAATTATTTCTGCCTTTTGCGCAGACGTATTTGCAGGCAGAGGTCCTGATTCTATTACCTTTTGACTGGTGGTAACGGCATACCCCGCATATCGATTACCGTTCAGGACGTAACTGCTTCCATCCGTGAACCAGCTCTCTTCATCCTTCATGGGGCTTTCTTTTAGGTCAGGGCGACTTGAGTATGTTGCCTCAATTGTTTCCAAGCAGTCATGGTGCACTGGTTCTCCCATGTTACCACTGAGGAAAGAAGCTGGGTTGATAATATTAGTGACTATTATCTGTACATCATCTTGTTCTACTAGTGCAGCTTGGTATCTCAGAAATCTTTGTGGGGAAAGCCAATGCCCTCCCTTTGCTTCCAGGACTGCCGACACTGTATGTGACACATAGACAGTCATTTTCTGGCCCAGAGTGAACTTCCGAGCTTCCTGTATGTTCAGTATCAGGGCAGCCACCACTCGCAGACACCCAGGCCACCCTTTTGCAGTTGCATCTAGTTGTTTAGAGAGATAGGCGACAGCTCGTCGATATGGACCTAGGTCTTGTGCCAGTATTCCCAGGGCAATGCCCTGCTTCTCATGAGAAAAGAGAAAAAACGGTTTACTCACATCTGGGAGTCCTAGAGCCGGGGCCGACATCAAAGCCTTCTTCAGTGAATCGAAGGCTTGCTCAGCCTCCTCATCCCATTCAAGGTGCGTCTGTTCGGTGTTTGTTAGCGCATACAGGGGCTTAACAAGCAGTCCATAATTATAGATCCATAGCCTGCACCACCCCGTCATTCCCAAAAAGGTTCTTAATTCTTTTACTGTCTGAGGTTTCGGGGTTTGACATATGGCTTCCTTACGGGACTGTCCCAAAGTTCTTTGCCCTGCAGTGATCTCATAGCCCAGGTAGTTTACTTTACGTTGTATCACCTGGGCTTTCTTCTTAGAAACTCGATACCCCCGCAGTCCCAAAAAATTTAACAAGCTCACCGTCCACGTTGCACAGTCCTCTTCTGTCTCAGTAGCGATCAAAATGTCGTCCACGTACTGCAATAATTTTCCTTTCTCGGATGGGGCTTCCCAGGATTCCAAGTCCTTTGCAAGCTGGTTGCCAAAAAGAGTAGGGCTATTCTTGAACCCTTGTGGCAACACCGTCCAGGTGAGTTGGGTCTTTCGACCAGTTTTAGGATTTTCCCACTGAAATGCAAACAACTTTTGGCTGGCTTTATGGAGAGGAAGGCAAAAGAAGGCGTCCTTCAAATCTAAGACAGTAAACCAAATCAACTCTGGTGTTAATACAGTTAACAGGGTATAAGGGTTTGCTACTACTGGGTGGAGATCTTCAACTATTTTATTTACAGCCCGTAAGTCCTGAACCACCCTATACAACCCATCAGGTTTCCGAATGGGCAGTATAGGGGTATTGAACTCAGACTCACACTCTTCTAATAACCCTAATTGCAAAAATTTTTCTATTACCGGTCGGATTCCTTCCCTATCCTCCCTTTTTAAAGGATACTGTTTAATTCTCACCGGTCGTTGACCTTCCTTAATCTTGATCACAATCGGTAGAGCGTTTTTCGCCCTTCCAGGTACATCGGTAGCCCAAACTCCCGGATATACTTGGTCTAAAATTTCCTCACTAATTTCTCCTCCTGACGAAGAACTAGTTAGAGTGAGACTCAGCACTTGAATGTACTGCTGATCTTTTACCTCCAAGGTGACTTCCCCTTTCTCAAAGACAATTTTCGCTTCCAGTTGTTCCAGCAAATCCCTCCCCAGGAGAGCTTTTGGGGAGTTAGGCATATAAAGGAATTTATGAATTCCCCATTGCTTTCCCAATTTATACTCTAAAGGTTTACAAAAATACGCCTTTTCAGATTGGCCGGTCGCTCCCTTTACCATAACATAGTCATTCCCCAGTGGTATTAAAGCTTGATTCAAAACCGAATACGTTGCTCCTGTGTCTACCAAAAATTCTACTTCTTCTTTTTTTCTCCCCAGCTTAATTTTAACCAGTGGATCCGCCAGGGTAGATCCCCCAGGTCCCCGTCAGTCCTCTGTTACATTTGCTATTTTTACATTCCTTGAAGCCTTCCCATTCTCCCTCCTATTCCTTAGACATTCCTTTTTCCAATGCCCGAAGCCCTTACACAAAGCACACTGATCCCACCCCAGCCGCGGTCGTTGCCTGGCCGGTCTCTGAACCAGAGTGGCCATCAACTTCATCTGTCCTTGTCGACATTCTTCTTCCCTGTTGCTAAACACTTTCCACGCCTCCTCTAACAATACCTCCAGATTCCTACTTTCCGTAGGGCGCAGCTTCTGAAGTTTTCGCCTTATGTCTCTTGTGGATTGGCCCATGAACAAGGAAACTAGTTGTTGTATTCCTATTTCTGATCCCGGATCCAACGGTGTATTACGGCGCATTACATCCCTCAGTCGATCCAAGAATTCAGATGGGGACTCGGAAGGACCCTGTTTTACTGCATATAAAACTGACCAATTTATAGTTTTAGGGATCGCTCTTTCTATCCCCTTTGCAATCCATTCTCGATACGCCCGTAACCTTTCCATATGTGCCGATCTATTTGGTTCCCATTTTGGGTCTTGGAGGGGAAAATATTCCTTAACGTCCCCCCCAGTGATCTTATAATGATCCTCCGCCAAGTCTCCTGCTGTTTTTAAAATCAATTGTTTCTCAGTTTCAGTCATATATTCTAATAGCAGTTGTATATCACTCCAATCCGGGTTATGCTGTTTTATAATGAATTGGAAGTGTTTAGCTACATCATGTGGATCGCGTCTATAGTTTTTTCGCAATTCCCCTCCATGCTTCCAAATCAACGGTGGTGAAGGGTACCCTAATCAACATTGTACCACCCTCCGGTCCCACGGCTTCCCGAAGGGGTGCCTGTAAAATACTTGTTGCAGTTTTTTGTCTAGTGTGGGCAGATACCGGACTATCGGGAGAGTCTGGGGTTTCTTCCGAGTCACCATCCCGATTCTGTGATCGGGGGGGAGGTTTAAACAAATCATCATCTTGTTCTGAGGTTTGGTGAACCTTATCTACCTTTGTACATCTCTGTCCAATGCTACATGACGAGCAACACCTTTTCAACTTACCCCTACTTTCCTTATTTTCTCGTTCAAGTGCGAGCACCATAGGGTCCTGTGGGGGTACTAACCCACAGTCCCTTTGCCACTCTGGGTGATTTCGCAAAGTAAAAAACATATCCGCATATGATATCTCATCCCATTTTCCTTCTCTCCTTATAAACAACATAAGTTGTAACAGAGTGTTATAGTCCAGTGTTCCATTAAGCGGCCATTTAGCACCATCCTCCAGCTTATACAGCGGCCACCACTGATTGCAATATTTTACAAGAGTCCTTTTGCTTTCCGTACCTCCGCTCCCTGCAATATCCTGCCAATGGGCAAGTATACAGCCGAGAGGGCTCTTTTTTAATATCCCTCCCTGAGTATTACCCATCTTGTTTTTGTAAAACACTCACTCCAAACGCTCACACTTAACACAATCACCACACAGCATTCACTCACAATCTCACAATCTCACGGACGTCCACGCACTTACAAATCCACACACTTACAACACTTTCAGCAAGAAAAAAAAAACACAACAGAACAAAGGCCTTTTCAATCACTCCTGCCTGTGGCCGCCCTCTCGGCCAACAGGTCCCCGATTGGAGCCGGCGACCGCTCTATCGGTCTGTGGCAAGGTGTAATTGCCCCCTAGACTCCCCTAACCCGCACGAATTCGCGCCTTTTCGGTGCACCTACCCGGCTTAGCTGCACGCCAGACGTCTCTGCGCGATTTACCAGCTGCCCCAGCCACGCGTACGACTTACAGGCTCCTATCCTTAAACATACCGTTTGGTCCGCGGCTTCAGGAAGTCCTTGTCTGCCCCCCCACGGTGAGCGGCTGGTAGCGGAGGCTCCTCCGAGGAAAGTGCTCGGGGCGCGCCTGGGAGAGTCCGCCCCGCAGTCGATCCCGTAGTCGAGCAGAGAGTCTCCTGGCTGGCTCGCCAAAACTGACGTGCGGAAATAGACTCCACAATCTGGTAGATTGTAAAGTAGGTATGTTTATTCAGCGCTGAGGTACACAGGGGATAACTCCTCCTATTGTGTACCCAACGTGTGATGCTGTTACCTAAGATTTATAGAGCAAATGATTACATATTCATAATATTTCGCAATACGCCTATACATATTCAACACCTATCCCCGCTTCATATTATAATTAACATTTCCATAATCTCCTCCTAGTTGAGTCTGCGCAGTGTCTTCTGGTGGTGGTCGGGGGGGTCTTTGGGGATGAAGTCAAGCTCCTCTTCCTCCTGTCCGCTCTGTGACCCCAGGTTTTGCGCATACTCAGTTTCTTACTGGCTGTTGTCCAAACCGTGGGTCTAGTTCCAACCGGCTTGGTACTGATAAAGCCTAGAGAGCTCACCGTGTTTTATAAACTGTCTGCTCACTAAGCAGACAGTTAACCGTTATCTAAACTATTTCCCTTGAACTATTTTCTTTTGTTATCCCCTTCTTGCTATTATCCCCTTCTTGCTATTCTCATGTTAACCCTTACATCCCCTGTTCCTATTTTGGCCCTGTATCAGTGAAGGGCTGGGCGGTGGTCGTGGGAGGAAGTATCTCCTCTTCCTCAGTGCTGAACTTTTCACCCCAAATTCCTGCGCAGTCTCTGTCACCCCCTGGACCCGCAGAGCAGGTTTGTGCCGGTTGTGGGGTAATCTTCACTTACTCAGGGGTGGAGGAGGCTTTTTACTTAAACAGGAGATAGTGGTCGAGCAACACAAACACCTCGTACAAGCTAGGCAAACTCTTATCTCGACTATTTCCCTCCTCATCCCCTTCTTGCTATTCCCACATTAACCCTTACATCCCCTGTTCCTATCTAGGCCCTGTATCAAATATCAATCACCCCTATACACAAGACAAAATAGACATGAAAGTGAGATCATTTAGTAAAGGAGGATGAAGCAGGGCCATCACAGGAACAGGAGGAAGAGGCAGAACAAGATATATCCAGTACCTGAGAGAATTAGCCATGCTAGAAATTATTTATTATGACCTGAACAATGTGTTGTTATGCACAGATCTAGACAAAGTCCAATGCACATAACCCATGTAGCAAAAATTTGTACAGAGCACACCATCATCGTATCCAAACTCATTAGCAGTAATAACCTGGTGTTTCTGACAAATTAATTTGGTAAGAGATGAATCCCTTGCATTCTAGCCAGTCCTCAGAGATCAGAGGGGCTAGGGGAGGCTGGATTTATCTCTTAATAGGTATGCCAATTATTGCTGTGACTATAGGCCTGACACCAGATGCGTTAACATCCCATATGCTAGAAGGTCTGGTTGCATTCAAGAGAAGCAGTCAAGTTCACAAATAGTACAGCTTATTCTTATGCAATGTTTACAGATTCTTTGAGATTACCTACGATAAATGCACAAACTGCAGGTTGTCTATATAGTACTACACACAAAAAAAATTGCAATCACAAACTTAATTCCTGAGTAGTCACTCAGCGTAGCTGAGGGTGTTAGCGGTCGCAATCGTGAATAGAACTTATCTACACAAAGCAGATAAGCAGGCACTTCTTTATTCCAGCGCTGGGGAACACGGGGGATAACTCCGCCAAAGACGTGTTCATCGGTAGGTACAAAGCACAACATATTTATACACTTTTTCAGCAGAGTCATAGTTACATAAGATCAATAATTCCATAACGTTTAAGTTGACCTTTATAATGATTGGCTTTTAGTTACCTCACCTTACCTATATTCCTATTCTGCAGAAATCATTGGTCATCCTCACTAATTGATTTAAATAGAATGGGGGGAGGGCAATGATTAGCATATTCATGTTATTTCTTGGAAATTATTATCATATGCAAATGTCTCTAACACATGCGTGGTTATACTGAATGGGGGTTTCTGGTGGTCGTTGATAGTCTTCATCACTGTGTCTGCTGATTGAACTCCATCCTTGCGGATACTCACTCCACCTTTGGTTAATGTTCACCTCTCCCTTGGCCGATCTTTCCAACCAAACCAGTTTTCCTCAGGTACCTATTGTTTCAAGTCAAGATCCATAACCAGTACCCATTGCGTTAATTCAGAGTCCATGACGATTCTTATAATGTTCAAAGCACACAGCATACTAGTTGCTTAATCCTAAGGGCCTTAGTGTACTTTATATTCTCAGAGCTACTGTAGCTTCATGTTAAATCAAAATTATACTTTTAAACTAAAATCAAAATAATATTCTAGGATTCAAACTGTTTCATTAAGGTAACTGCAACATTTCCCCCCTTTGAAAGTATTGATAAATATACTCAATACTTTCACATATTCAAATTGTAGTCTCATTAAATGCCAAATGGTCATATGATGGTGTGTCTTTTAATGTCTTATCTTGTTGTTTCACCTCTGCTTGTATAATAATTCGATTAAACTCTGCTTTAAGGGTCAATTTTAACATTTCCGGCCATCCAGAAAAGGTATCAGCCCCAACCAGAATATACCGATATCCTTTACATTTGGGTAATTCTGTAAAATCAATTTACCATTAGTCACCAGGTTCTACTCCTACTTTCAGTTTGCCCATTTGAACTCTCTTATGTACCACTGGATTATTCTTTAAACATATATTGCATTTTGTAGCAACTGATTTAGCCATCTCTAACATCCTTACCAATACTATGTGCCTCTTCAGGAATGTCACCAGGGCTTCTACACCCCAATGGCATGCCTGATGTTTTAATTGTAGTATTTCCCTCATAATTAATGGGGGCACAACCACCTGGCCTTCAGAGGTTGTCCACCATCCTTCTAAATAGATTTTTTTGCATTTAAAAATTGAGCTAATTTCTCATCTTCCTTCAAGTATTCTGGTGGTTCTTTTGGGAGAGATACAGTTCTAGTAGGAATTACTGCCATTTGTAACATTCGCTGTTGAGCTGCTTCCTTGGAATCTTGATCTGCTAACCTGTTCCCTCCTGCTATTTTTGTATTTTCAGATTGATGTGCTTTACAGTGCATGATCGCTATTTGGGCCAGTTCCTGAACCACCAATAACAACTGTAAAATTTCCTTCTGATGCTTAATATTTGCCCCCTGGGAGGACAATAGTCCTCGTTCTTTCCATAATGCTCCATGGACATGAACCACTCCAAAAGCATATTTTGAATCTGTCCAGATACTCACTTTCTTTCCCTATTTAATTCCAATGCTCGTGTTACAATGCTCGTGTTAAGGCAATTAATTCTGCTTTCTGTGCTGATGTAGTGTTGGGCAGTGCATTTGCCTCTACCACAGTACTGTCAGTTGTTACCGCATATCCTGTGTAGTGAGTTCCATTCTGTACAAAGCTACTGCCATCTGTAAACAGCTCCCATTCAGGATATTCGAGGGGGGGCATCCTTCAAATCTTCTCGATGAGAGTATGTAAGTTCAGTAGTCATTATACAATCATGTTCAGGTTGTTCTTCCTCCTGTGTAGCACTCAGAAAAAAAACTGCAGGATTTACAAGATTAGTTGCTTTCAGAATCACATCATCTTGCTCCATAAGGATTACCTGATATTTCATCATTCTGCCAGGGGACAGCCAACACCCCCCTTTTTGTTCCAGCACTGTAGCAACCATATGTGGAACACAGACCATGATTGTTCTTCCCAAGGTGAGCTTTCTGGCTTCTTGTATCAATATTACTGTTGCCGCTACTGCCCGCAAGCAGGAAGGCCATCCTCTGCTCACCATGTCCAGTTGTTTAGAAAAGTACCCCACAGGTCTCTTCCAGCTTCCATCCTCTGGGTTAGGACTCCCAGGGCAAGGTGCTGTCTTTCATGAACAAACAACTGGAAATCTTTAGTTAAATCAGGTAATCCTAGAGCTGGTGCTGTCATTAAAGCTCGCTTAAGCTTTTGAAAGGCCTCCTGTTGTTGTTGACCCCATATGAAAGGGGGTGGACTTTTGGGCCTCGTATAATGGCTTGGCCAAGAGACCATAATCCATAATCCAAAGATGACACCACCCGGCCATTCCCAAGAAAGCTCTTAATTCATGTACAGTCCAAGGTTCCGGAATAGCACAGATTGCTTCCTTTCAATCAGTCCCCAATCTTCTTTGCCCCTTTGAAATTTCAAAGTCCAAATACATCACTGTTTGGCTTGCTATTTGGCCTTACTTCTTAGACACCTTATACCCATTAAGTCCCCAAAAAAATTTTAAAAATTCAGTGGTTACCTGTATACAGGCTGTCTTTTCTTCTGTAGCTATTAAGATGTCATCCACATATTGCAAGAGTAGATGTTCTGGTCTCGGAGTCACTGTCTTGTCATTTGTCCGTATCTCTAGTTTTTTGGCTAGTTGGCTACCGAAGATTGTTGGGCTGTTCTTAAATCCTTGGGGCAGTCGTGTCCAGGTTAACTGTACTTTACGCCCTGTTTGTGGGTTTTCCCACTCAAAAGCAAACAGCTTACGACTTTCCTGTTCCAGGGGTATGCAAAAGAAAGCATCTTTCAAATCAAGCACTGTAAACCACTTATATTTTTCTTTAAGGTCTGTCAATAAGGTATATGGATTTGCCACTACCGGCTGAATGTCTTTTACAATTTGATTTATAGCTCTCAAATCCTGTACTAATCTATACTCACCTGTGGGCTTTCGGACTGGTAAAATAGGGGTATTATATTCTGACTCACAGTCTTCTAAAATCTTATATTTCAGAAATTTATCAATTAGTTTTTTAATTCCCTGTTTTGCCTCAGGTTTAATTGGGTATTGTTTGATCCTAACTGGTTTCGCTTCTTCCTTTAATTCAATTTTCACTGGTTGTGCCAATTTGGATTTTCCAGGGACATCAGTTTCCCACACCATGGGAACTACTGCAGAACTCACTTCTGGAGGGATTTCTTGTATCTTTGGTTTTTCCTGTATCATCAGAATTTCCCCTGTTTTTAATTCTGGTATTTTTAACAACAATTCTCCATTTTCAAAAACTATTTGAGCTTTTAATTTGGATAGAAAATCTTTTCCCATTAAGGGTACTGGACATTCTGGAACATACAGAAATTCATATGTTATGATTTTAGTTCCAAATTGTAAATTCAACGGTTGTAAGAATGGTCAGTTTTCTTCCTTCCCTGTGGCTCCCACAATATTTACCATGTTAGATCCTATCACCCCTTCTGTTTGTTCAGAACTGAGAACGTTGCTCCAGTGTCCACCAAAAATGTAACCTCCTTCTCTCCCAGCTTAACTGTAACCAGAGGCTCAGCTGGGTTCACCTCCGGTCCCTGTCAATCTGCATACTCTCCTAGAATCATCACATTAGCTGCTGTTTGCTGGCCAATTAATTTCCTTGGAAAATCCTTTTTCCAGTTCCCCTCCTTCTTACAAAAGGCATACTGATTTATTCCGAGAGGGGTTCTGTCAGTCAATCCTCCTCTTACCCCTTGTATTCCCCCCTTAAAGGACCTCTTGAGATCTGTAAAAACAATTGCAAAATTGTAGTGTGTGCCCTTCTCTTAAATCAGCACCCGGGGCTGATTGCCCAGTCGGATGCCTAGGTCTGGAGTCAGGTCCACGTTCAGGGAAAGGCAGTGGAATGGGGGGGTATATGAGAACTGCAGGAGTTATTGGGGCAGTAGGAGCAATATCTAATTCAGGACCTGTTTCTGTATATCCCCTTCCCTTCAGTGCCAAATATTTAAATCACATTTTGGTGGAAGTACATGCGGGGCAACACTCCTGAACCTTTTTATCCTTTACCATAAGAGACATCACTTGATTAATCGGGCCACATTCTTTTTGCCACTCCGTTTTTTTTCTCGCAGATAAAAGAACAGATCTACATACAGAACCTCATCCCATTTTTCTTCCCTTTTACAAAATAACATTAATTGCAAAATAGCATTATAACTTAAGGTCCCATTCAGGGGCCACATTTCTTCATCTTCTAATTTATACAATGGCCATTCATGATTACAAAATTCAGTAAATTGACTTTTGCTTAATTCATCATGCACCTCTTCCCAGTAAGCTAAAAGGCAACCTAAGGGAGTGTTTCTTGGTATAGAACTCTTACTCACTCTCCCTCCTTTAAACAGGTTTGAAAATTTAAATACCGTAGCAAACCGACTGTATACCTTCTTTAGTTGTTATTTTTGTTGTTGTTTTTTTTTCCCCTTTTTTTTTTTTTTTTTTTTTTTTTCTTCCTTTCGCTTTGCTTATCTCCGGCTGCACCCCTCGCGGGATAACAGAACTGCGGATCAAAGCTCCACACTCGCTTCATGCGTAATTGCACGTCTCAGTCACTCATTCACGCATAAAACCTCAACAATATTTCAACAGCATTTCATTGTTTCCTGTGTTACCAGAGTTACAAAGTTACAAGATTCAGAAGCATAGAAACAAATTACAGAATATGAAAAATACAATTTCCCGTATCAAGACCAGAAAGTACAGATGTGAACACCGAAGTGTTCCTGACCAGATGTATACCAGTGAGGTGCTAGCAACCCTGGTATACGCTGTTCCACGCAAGATCCCACGTCTCACAATTTATGAACAGCCCAGACCCTCTTCTAATAATCCTTGCCTTATTCCTCGCAGTGACTCAATTGAGATAAGGAGTCCCTCCAGGAAAGTTCCTGCTAGCGCCCAAGAGAGTCCTATTCTCAAGGAGTCCTGCAGGCCCCGCTCCTTTAAATCCCTTTCACCACTTACACTGATGCCAACCCCACGAAACTTTCATATTCGCCTTACGGGCGGCGCCTAGGCTTCCATTGCACAGGAATTCCCTAGCCCCAACCACGCGGAACTTTCGCTCCGTCTGACAGGCAGGCTTTCCACAGATTCAGAAAGAAGTGCCTTACCTTTCCAGGGGACGTTGCGAGGAGCTTTATGGGTTGAGAACGATGGCTCTCCCCGAGAATCCCTCGGTGCTGGCTGGAGTTCGATCAGTGCTCAATCCCATCCAGTCTCACTCGCAAGGTCCCATCTGGGTCGCCAAAACTGTTAGCGGTCGCAATCGCGAATAGAACTTATCTACACAAAGCAGATAAGCAGGCACTTCTTTATTCCAGCACTGGGGAACACGGGGGATAACTCCACCAAAGACATGTTCATCGGTAGGTACAAAGCACAACATATTTATACACTTTTTCAGCAGAGTCATAGTTACATAAGATCAATAATTCCATAACGTTTAAGTTGACCTTTATAATGATTGGCTTTTAGTTACCTCACCTTACCTATATTCCTATTCTGCAGAAATCATTGGTCATCCTCACTAATTGATTTAAATAGAATGGGGGGAAGGCAATGATTAGCATATTCATGTTAGTTCCTGGAAATTATTATCATATGCAAATGTCTCTAACGCATGTGTGGTTATACTGGATGGGGGTTTCTGGTGGTCGTTGATAGTCTTCATCACTGTGTCTGCTGATTGAACTCCATCCTTGCGCATGCTCACTCCACCTTTGGTTAATGTTCACCTCTCCCTTGGCCGATCTTTCCAACCAAACCAGTTTTCCTCAGGTACCTATTGTTTCAAGTCAAGATCCATAACCAGTACCCATTGCGTTAATTCAGAGTCCATGACGATTCTTATAATGTTCAAAGCACACAGCATACTAGTTGCTTAATCCTAAGGGCCTTAGTGTACTTTATATTCTCAGAGCTACTGTAGCTTCATGTTAAATCAAAATCATACTTTTAAACTAAAATCAAAATAATATTTTAGGATTCAGACTGTTTCATTAAGGTAACTGCAACAAGGGCACAAATCTTATGAGAAGGCATCACTTCGGGGCGGGGGGGGGGGGGTGGTGTGTGGAGGGCAAGGAGCATAAACCCATTGACTTGTCTCTTGGTGTTGGATTATCATCCATCCAAGTTGGATACAAAATCAGGGTAGTATTTATCTAAATGCGTATGTGTGAGTGGGTGGGACTGTGGTCGATCCATTGTTTCCTGAGTAATGACACAGCACATTTTTTCATGCAATGCGCATGCAGTTGCTGTAGGGAAGGCAGGCAGCTGCTGTGGGAAAAGAGGAAGCACGAGAGATAGTGTCTGCAGAGTTGTGCAAAACATCCCTTGGGAAAAGGGGAAGAGCAGAAGATAAATCTATATAGTTGTGTCCAAAATTCCTTGAGAAAAGTGGAAGAACAGGATCACGTGGCCTCCAACTTGCTTCGCATTCCTCCTTGGTGCCATGACAACACAAATCACCCTATCTTCATCCTGTCCTGTGTTTGTTCTGGGCACCATGTGTTAAGGAAGTGTATATTTTGAAGTTTCTTCACTATTTTGCTTTACCCACAATTCCAACACCTGGAAAGACAAAGAGGCACTGACAGTGGATGAAGTGGCTTGACAACTCTGACAATTTGAAAAAATTCTCTCTTCCTTGCTACGGGCCTGCATCTGAGATGTGGAGAAACTGTCTGAAAAATGTGAAGAAGTGTTCCAGGAGTTCCATCAACTAAAAGAGGATAGGTCCTACTTCCCACCTGTATGGACCAGTATCTCAGCTATTGAGAGTAAGCATTCTTTTGCTCAAGAGAGAGGATATAGAGGATACACACTTGTGTACCCTGTGGTTTTACCTCTGGGACCATGGAGAGGACATAAGGAAGTGGAATGGAATATTTACCTTGACCCTAGAGGCATGAGTATATGAATCACAAGGAAAAACAATCAGAAATGAGGATTCTTCCAGGAAAATTGTTGCTCCAGTCTCCAGTGGGCAGTTCCCCAGACAGAGTGGAAGGGTTGATCTTACTTCTGATCCTAATTTTGATTTCTAATCTGTTTTCACAAGAAGTGAGTGGAGAATCCTATGACCAGGACTATAGGTGCCCTGCCTCCAGCCAGGTGGAGGAAATGGACAACCAGGCTTACTGCACTCTGTGGATCTGATGGCCTGGCATGCCAAACCCACAAGAGTATAAGGTCCTAGTAGATACGAGTGCACAGAATACCCTAATGCTATCAAAAGGGGTAGAACTCATCTGTATTTCTGGAGTGTCAAGAGGATCCCAACAACTAACTGTACTGGAAGCTGAAAGTGAGTCTAACTGGAAATGAGTGGCATAAACATCCCATTGTGATTGGCCCAGAGGCCCCATGCATCCTTGGCATAGACTGCCTCAGGAGAGGGTATTTCAAGGACCCAAAGGCATACCAGTGGGTCTTTGGTATAGCTGCCTTGGAGACAGAGGAAATTAAGCAGCTGTCTACTTTGCCTGGTCTCTTGGAGGGCACTTCTATTGCAGGGTTGCTGAAGGTCAAAGACCAACAAGTGTTAATCTCTACCACAACAGGGCACTGGAAGCAATATCGCACAAACCAAGACTCTATGATTCCCATCCACAAGCTGATTCATCAACTGGGGTGCCAAGGAGTGATCAGCAAAACTCATTCACACTTTAAGAGTCCCATATGACTAGTGTGAAAGTCTAATGGAGGGTGGAGACTAACAGTAGACTATCGTGGCCTGAATGAAGTCATGCAGCCACTGAGTGCTGCCATACCACACGTGCTAGAACTTCAATATGAACTGGAGTCAAAAGCAGCCAAGTGCTACAACACAACAGGTATCACTAATGCACTGTTCTCAATCCCTTTGGTAACAGAGTTCAGGCTACAGTTTTCTTTCACTTGGACAGGTGTCCAATACACCTGGAATCAACTGCCCAAGGGGTGGAAACACAGCCCTTTTGCCATGGACTGATCCAGACAGCACTGGAATAGGGTGAAGCTCCAGAACACCTGCAGTACATTGATGACATCATTGTATGGGGCAATACAGCAGAAGTGTTTGAGAAAGGGAAGAGAATAGTCCAAATCCTTCTGAGAGTTGGTTTTGCCATAAGCCAAAGTAAGTTCCAGGAACCTGCAGAGGAGATCCAGTTTTTAAGAATAAAATGGCAAGATGGACATCATCAGATCCCAATGGATGCGATCAACAAAATAACAGCTATGCCTCCACCAACTAATAAAAAGGGAACACAATCTTTCTTAGGCATTGTGGGTTTTTCAGGGATGCATATTCCAAATTATAGTTTGGTTGTAAGCCCTCTTTATCAAGTGATCCAGAAGAAAAATTATTTCAAATAGGGCCCTGAGCAACAACAAGCCTTTGAAAAAATTAAACAGGAGATTGTTCATGTAGTAGCCCTTCAGCCAGTCTGGGCAGGACAAGATGTTAAAAATGTGCTCTACACAACAGCCAGGGAGAATGGCCCTACCTGGAGACTTTGGCAAAAATCTTCAGGGGAGACCCGAAGTCGACCGTTGGGGGTTTGAGTTCCAGGATACAGAGGATCTGAGGCCTGTTATACTCCAACAGAAAAGGAAATATTGGCAGCATATGAAGAGGTTAAAGCTGCCTTGGAAGTGGTTGGTACTGAAGCACAGCTCTTCCTGGCACCCCGACTGCTGATGATGGGCTGGATGTTCAAAGGGAGAGTCCCCTCTATACACCATGCAACGGGTGCCACATGGAGTAGGTGGGTTGCACTGATCACACAGTGGCCTTGAATAGGAAGCCCCAGTCACCCAGGAATCTTGGAATTTGTCATGGACTGGCCAGAAGGCAAAGACTACAGACTGTTGTCAGAGAAGGCCCCGTTGTATAATAAAATACCAGAAAATAAGCAATATGTCCTGTTTGATGATGAGTCCTGTCATATTGTAGAAAAGCTCCAGAAGTGGAAGGTGTCTGTATGGAGTCCCTACTACAAGTCACAGAAACCATTGAAGGACAAGGTGAATTGAATCAGTTTGCAGAGTTGAAAGCCATCCAGCTGGCTTTAGGCATTGCTGAATGAGAAAAATGGCCAATACTTTACACCAACTTATGAATGGTGGCAAATTCCCTGTGGGGGTGGTTGCAGCAATGGAAGCAGAGCAACTGGCAGTGCTGAGGCAAACCCATCTGGACTGCAGCTTTGAAGCAAGATATTGCTGCCCAGCTAGAGAAGCTGGTTGTAAAGGTATGTCATATAGATGCTCATGCACCCAAGATTTGGTCCACTGAAGAACATCAAAACAACCATCACGTGGATCATGCTGCTAAGACTGGAGTGGCTTAAGTGGATCTGGATTGGCAACATAAGGATGGATTATTTATAACTCAGTGGGTCCATGTCATCTCAGGCCATCAGCAAAGAGATGCAACATATAGATTGGCTCAGGATTGAGGGGTGGACTTGACCATGGACTCTTTCACAGGTTATCCATGAGTGTGAAACATGCACTGCAATTAAGCAAGCCAAGTGGTTAAAGCCTCTTTAGTATGGAGGACAATGGCTGAAATTCAAATATGAGGAGGCCTGGCAGATTGACTATATCACACTCCCAAAAACTCCCCAAGGCAAACGCCATGTGCTAACATTGGTGGAAGCAACCACTGGATGGCTGGAAACATGTCCCATGCCCCATGCCACCACCTGGAACACTATCCTGGGCCTTGAAAAGCAAGTCTTATGGTGATACCGTATGCCAGAAATAATTGAACCAGGCAATGGGACTCATTTCTGTAACAGCCTTCTAGACACTTAGGCCAAATAACATGGCACTGAGTGGGTATATCGCATCCCCTATCATGTACCAGCCTCCAGGAAAATCGAATGATACAATGGACTTTTAAAGACTGCACTCAGAGCAATGGGTGGTGGGACCTTCAAACATTGGGATACACATTTAGAAAAAGCCCCCTGGATTAGATTTTGAGTGAGAATAGACAATACATTAAATTGCATTATGCTAATTGGTATATAACATAGTATATCATCACTTCTATGATGGATGTATGCTTTATCAAGGGTATTACAGTAAAAATCACCCAGATTAATGAAGAATGAACTTTGATGAAACCGAGCAAAGTGCAGTAATGACAGAACCAGGCAAGTGCAGCAGTGATAGAACCAGAACTGGCATCAGCATGCAACAACCCAAAACCACCCACCATCTTTCCTGCCCTGACTGTTATGACAGATGGAGACCAAAATTGTGGACTAAATTAACTCAACAGACATTTTAGAGGGATGGGCTATAGACTAAGGGAATGATCTCTGTGTGTATATTTCAAGAAACAGGAAAGGTGGTGGTGTTTAATTGCTATGTATTGGAAAGCATGAGACTTCAACATGACATAAATGGTATAGAGTAAGGGGTGGATATTGTCCTGGTTTTGGCTGGGATAGAGTTAATTTTCTTCCTAGTGGCTGGTACAGTGCTGTGTTTTGGATTTAGTATGAGAATACTATTGGTAACACACTGATGTTTTAGTTAGTTTGCTAAGTAGTGCTTATCTTAAGTCAAGGTCTTTTTCCCATGCTCTGCCAGAGAGGAGGTGCACAAGAAGCTGGGAGGGGGCACAGCCAGAACAGCTGACCCAAACTAGTCAAAGGGGTATTCCATACCACAGAACATCATGGTCAGTATATAAAGTGGGGGAAGTCGGCTAGGAGGGGCAGATCCCTGCTTGGGGACCAGTGGCATCAGTCAGTGGGTGGTGAGCAATTGCATCGTGCATCACTTGCCTTTCTTGGGTTTTATTTATTTCTTTTAGCTATCTCCCTTTTCATTACAGTTATTATTATTATTATTATTTATTTTATTTCAATTATTAAAACTGTTCTTATCTCAACCCACTAGTTTTACTTTTTTTTCCGATTCTCTTCATCTCCAGCTCATGAGGGGAGGAGTGAGCAAATGGCTATGTGGTGCTTAGCTGCCAGCTGGGGTTAAAACATGACAACAACACAGACCACTCCTCCATCTTCTAAGTCTCTTGTTTCTTACAGCTCCTCACTGTCCATTTAGGCTTTCAGCAGTCCAGATGGATTCTGAAATACTTCCTATAGTATATCCCTATGCCACCTTCAGAGAGGATCTCCTGAAATTTACTTTGCTGTCTTTGGGGATGAAAAGAAAAACAAAACAAAACAAAACAACAACAACAACAAAAAAAAAAAAATTACAGAACAATATCATTTGGAATATAAGAAATATTTGAAATATAAGGCTTTGCAATGTAACACATGCCATTAGGTGGTGCAAACATAAAGACAAGAGAACAGAAAAGGGACAAGAGAGAACATGCACACAAATCATCTACTTTGATCTCAGTCCCTTGGTTTTCAGCATGGGGTCTTTCTGGCACTGTAGGTAGCTCTAACCAGAAAATAACAACAAAAGGTTGTCAGACATCTAGATTGGTCAGGAAGGGAAAAAAAAAAAAAAAAAAAAAAAAAATTGTCACACACATCCCATCAAAGGACTTGGGACACTGACAGTTGCCTGCAGCTGCCTGCTTTCTGCTTGAGGAAAACTATCTTCATTGACCTCAGGACCAGGTGAGCACTGGGATAGTGAGAATAACAGCAGAGGAAAAGGGGCAGATAACAGGATATGTGTTGTGAAACTGTACTACAGAGACTCTTCCTATAATAACAATATTAATATATTTTTTCTTTCTTTAATAACTTAGATGTGGACTAAGATTAATTATTCTTTTACACTTTGCATTTCAGATAAGCTAATAAGAAATTCTTGACTTTAGATACAAGATCTCTTTCTTTTTTGCCTTTAACGGAATTCTGAGCAGAAAAGACTTCTGACCCACATAGCTATTCCAGCAAGTTATACAGATGCATAATTTCAAAGAATACATTTTTTTTTCCACTGTCTTACCCTACATACTTAATGCAAGAAAGACTGTAGCCACACAATCCTTTTTTCCCTTGTTCTTGTTCAAAAGAGTTGAGAAGTTAATGGACAGAACTTTGCTTATATTTAAAGTTTTGGGGAGAATATTCAGTGTCTTTTGGATTGCACTAGACACTCAACATACAAAACTAAACTAAGCTGTCAGTTTGTGTTCAGTGACTCATGAAATCTTTCAAGACATGTTTGACTGTGTACAGACATCATTTTATCCCGAAAATGAGAAAACATTTCGCCTACACTAGCTTTTCAAGTAGAATTTAAGATATTTTTTATTTTTTCTGCCACCTTTAAAATACATTGCTTAGGTAAAGCTTACCTTTGCAGTCTCAGATAAAAATCACACAAAATGTTTTCTCACATCCCAGGCCTTTTTTTTTGTAACTGCCCTAGACACACAGAATTCTTTCTTTTCCCTCCTCTTAATAAGCAGACTGGAAAGAGAATAAAATATATCTGTTCATTACATGCAACAGTGATTACTTGGATAACTAGTAAGCAGCCTACCTGTACACACATTTTACATCAGCTGTTTTAGTTGTTACATGGACAACATGGCTTGTGGTAGCCAATGCCTATAGAAAGAAAAAGCATTTTTGTAAACCTTGCTCTAGAGAACACATTGCTGAATGAGCATCCACACCTGAAAGAGCATCACTAAATTTTTATATACCACAAACAAGTAATAAACAAAAAACCTTAAAATCAATTGTAGGCAAGTAATGCTTTGATGAGTTTCACCACCTACCACAGTAACTTTTATCCAGGCCTTTCCTTTGTCTTTTCCAATATTTCATTATTTCTGATGATGTTATTGCCTAACCATGTAAAATAACTAAAAGAAATTGGGAAGGTTATTACAGTTGTGCCTTTTTCTTTATTTCCTGGTTAAAAAAAAAAAAAAAAAAAAAAAAAAGAAGCTGAATGATTTTACCCTTCACTTCCCCATCCCTTCTCCGTGCTGCTTCTGACTCTACAGTTGCCCGCCAATCTACATATGAGTGTGAAAACATAACAACTCCACTGATTGGCCAGGTATCAATAATCCAGCTCAAATATATGCAGAGGTCGCTTGGGAAGAATGGGCTTGATGGGAAAATTGAGAGGCTGTGAAAGATGAAACTGGAATTTGGACTGTTGGAAAAAAAACTTGTTTTACCAAGAAAATATTTAATGACTTAGGGTAAGTAGTTTCATGATAAAACACATGGAGGGATGGCAGCAATTTTCAACCAGATTGAGAGAATGTGAGCAGCCCTCAGAATACATATGACAGTAAAAAGGATTGTGTGTTCTTGTCCCACATGTCGGAAGTCTTCCAATGTAGAGCCCAAACAGGAGGCTGAAGAATGACTATGGGCATATTTCCCATTCCAAAGACTGCAAACTGATTATGCAGACCTGCCTCCCATGAGTGGAGATAAGCACCTGCTGGTAAACATCAACCAACTCTCAGGATGGGTAGAAGCTTTTCCCGCCAGGAAGGCTGATACTGTGGGAGTGATCAAAGCACTCTGCAAGAAATCATTCCTAGATAAGGATTACCTGAAACCATAGAATCTGATAGGAGCTCTCATTTTTCAGAGGGAGTACTATACTACATGTTTAAAAGTTTAGGAATACAGGGACAGATACATGTTCCATATAATCTGCAGTCCTCAGGACAGGTGGAAAGAATGAACAGGACTCTCAATAAAATTGCTTGAACTTGTAGTCAAGTAGGTTTGAAATAGCCTGAAGTTTTAGGAATACTGCTATGGAATATTAGGAATAATACTCACCAACCTCTAGGATTGTCACCAGCAGAAATAGAGTCTGGCAGGCATTTAGCTGTTCCTGAGATCCTTATTCCTGCCAAGGCCAGTCTTTTAGGTCAACATGAAGGACGTATCAGATTTGTATCTACAATAAAAACATCTACAATAACATCTACAATAAATACATTTACAATAAAATAGGGCACAAAACCAATGGCTTCAACCAGTACCAGCAGGAATGCAAGTACAGGATATCTAGTCTGGGGATGCAGTGATGATAAAAATCCACTCTTCCAAAACAAAGTTGAACCCTAAATGGGAAGTCCATATACTGTGCTATTAAATTCTTATTTTGCTTTAAATGTTACAGGGAAATAGAATTGTATTAATCCCTCACACATTAGATTAATTCTTAAGGAACATCAGTTAAATGAATAACCATCAGCTATGCAGAACCATTCAAATTCCCCAAGGAGGAAGGAATTCTGAAACCATGTTGCTTTGTTTCTTTTTTAGAGATACCTGGACCAGAGAGACTCCTATTGCATGGCCAAGTGGGCCACTGAACACTGTTAAAAGACGACAGTGTCTTGTTTGGTGTATTCATCATCCATATAGAGCTGCTATACACCCAAGCAATCCTCCAAGAAGAGAAGAACCAAGTTTTATCAGCACGGCTGGCTTCAGTTACCCTGTAACAATTGTGGTCTGTGTCATCCTAGAAGGTGTACTAATAACCGTTTTAAAGGTCATTGGGAACATTGTTGACAGGGTTGGTGTCAGGGAAGTATAACTAGGGAAGGTGCTTCTGGGACCATAAACTGATGCTGTGAAGACTACCCTTGCCACTAACAGTTAGAAGAGCTCTGCAACAATACAGGGTATTGACAACTTAGGAATTACATCCTGATGAATTACACATAGCTGTAGTTGTGTAGCTTGTTTATTTCTAATCATATAGACTTTATATTGATCATAGGTTTTTACAATTGTGCGAACTTTTGATATTGATACTCTTGAAATGCCTTGAATCATTTTTGTAATACTTTGTAAACATCTATATTCATCAAGAACTAAAACAATTGTGCCAAACTGGGTGGCAACCCTAGTAGGTCAAGTTCAAGAACCATATATTCACTGGGCTTTTTCTATTGCTTAACACTTTTTATTGATAGTACAGCAGCTAGCTCTAATTTGGCTATTGCCTCCATACAAACAATAGTGGACTAACTCAAATTTTCCTCCCTTACTGTCTCTGCTTGCAATCATTAGTTTCTCATGCACACCCAGGCCTCTCAAAAGATTGGTGGGAAATACTGTTCAGCCACTAGGGACTTAGTTCTTGGTTATCAAGCCTATTAGCCACTTTTACTAATATTTTGATTCCTATGGTTGTTATGCTCATGTTCTGTTGCTTTTTTCAATGTGTTCAGATATACCCTTCTTGATGACCCTTTATAAGGCAGGTATCCCTGTAAAAACAGAGGGAGGGATGTTGAGAATTGTTAGGATTAACAATTTGCACTTGCATAGCACTAGAAGCTAAAGTAGTTGAAGACTTAGACCATAAGAGCTGACCAAGAATAAACTTTTTGATAAAACTAACTCTGGAAACACAGAACTTAGATGAAACTGACAGATGCAAGCAGAATGAAGAAGAAAAGGACCAAGGAAACAACTCCAAGAAAATGACATAACTTCAGAAGAAGGCCAGCCCAGCAATCAAGAAAACCAGTAAGAAATCAAGAGACCACCAACCAGAATTAAGTGATTGAACTTGGGGATTGGGTGATGGGTGATACGGGTATAGTTGGGGTGTGCAGCCTTTACTAGAGGTCCCTCTTCTGAGGCACCCAGCTTGAGCTGCTCTGCATGTTACATAAATAAACCAGTTATTTGTTCAGCTGATTGGAAACTTGTCTTCTTCAAGCAGGAACCTAGGACCAAGTCCTGTTGAGGTGGCATCTGCATAATTCCTAACATGGACTAGATGGTGACTGCATAATTCCTGCAACAGGCCTGGACTCCATCAATACTAATGATGAAATCATCATCTGGTGCAAAGTAAGCCTAGGGAGACAGTTTACTTCTATGTCTCTGTGAAGTCCTACTCTGGGTTTCAGAAATCCACAGAAAATTCCTTTCATCATTCAGTGTGAGCATTTGTATTTCTTAATACTGAAGCAAACCAGATCATTTAGTCATACCTAAATTTCAATGCCTTAGTCAGGGGAAAAGTTAGGTACCTATAGGTAGGTACCTACATATAAACCCAAGGAAAACAGTATGAGAAAAGAGAATCTCTCTCTTGTAGACCAAGCATCTTTTAAAAAGATAAGAACTTCTATATAGTTAAGCATTTGTGGAAAAGACATCCATCAACTACTGCATCTCTACATTTTTTAAATGTTGGTCAGACTTGCTAACAAAACGAGCTGTACCATGTTCATAACCAGAAACCTTTCCCTTTCCAGGCAAACTGGTGTAGTTTTGTTGAATTCAGGGTTGCTATGATCTTTCATCCACACTTCTAACTCTGCCTTGGTCCTCATAATCATACAAATCTATAATTTGTAACCTTATTGTTCAAAGATTATAAATACTAGACCTTCCTATGACCTGTAGCAAACAGCTATTTCTTCCCTGCTGCAAGAAATTCTGAACAGACTTGTTCTTCATGTAGCAAGATGATTTAAATGGACACTTCCAGGATTATGTTAATATACTTTTCAGGTAACATGAAATTAGAAGCAGCAAACTCTATAAATGCTTTCTGTTTCCTATTGTCCATAAAAGATGGCTAAAAACATGGCAACAGAAAGTTGACCACATTGTAGACATCTAGGGTATATTCACTGTAAGTTTAGGAAAGACACAGAGGACTAAACGTACATTTCTCAGACATCCACACCATGGTACCAAGAATGACACAAGACATTCAGAAAACCTGCACTCTTCTAAAACAGCATCTGAAAACCATATCATGTATGCAAGTGCATGTTAAAAATACTTAATGTTCATATTTAGGCAAGGGAATCCCATCCTACCACCTATAAAAGGGGGAAAAATTCATCTAGGACATGCAGGCAGCCAGAATGTTCACATCAGCTGTTCATCCTTGGTTCCCTTCAAAACTGGTGGAGAACTAGTCAAGGATCTGTCCTGCCAAATTCAGTAGTTCAAAACAGGGCAGTGAAATGGCACATCTAGGTGCCTGTTTCTTTCAGTACCTTTTCTACAGGTAGCTGTTTACCTGGAAGGTGTCTAAAGTTAGATAAGGTGAATCCCAGCCTAAAATTTATGAAGAACTGTATTTTTGAGACATCAAGGAAGAACCAATATGAACTGTTTATCCCAAAAGCTCATATTGCAGGCATCTTCTCTCTGATTCAGCTATGGCTAATAGAAGGAATAGTCATAAACATATGCCCCTGGCTAGACTATCACCATGAATATGGTAAAGCACATGTGTTGCAGTTACCTTAATAAAATGGCTTAAATCCTACAATATTATTTTGATTTTAGTTTAAAACATGAGTTTGATTTTAAAATGGAGCTGTAGCAGCTATGAGAATATAAAGCACACTAAGGGCCTTAGGATTAAGTAGCTAGTATGGTGTGTGCCTCGAACACTATAAGTATTGTTGTGGACTCTGAATCAAAACAATGGGTACTGGTTATGGATCTTGAGTCAAAACAATAGGTACCAGAAGATACTGGGATTTGTTTGGAAGATCAGCCAAAGAAATGAGAATCAGCCAAAGATGAAATGAGCTTGCGCAAGTATGGAGTTCAATCAGCGGACACAGTGATGAAGACTATCAAAAACCACCAGAGGACCCCCGTCCAACATAACCACACATGCGTTAGGGACATTTGCATATGATAATAACTTTCAGGAAATAACATGAATATGCTAATCATTACCCTCCCTTCATTCTATTCAAATCAATTAGTAAAGATGACCAATGATTTCTGTAGAATAGGAATATGGGTAAGGTGAGGTAACTGAAAGCCAATCATTATTAAGGTCAAACTAAACTTTATGAATTTTGTTGATCTTATGTAACCGTGACTCTGCTGAAAAAGTGTATAAATATGTTGTGGGTTGTACCTGTCGGTGAACATGTCTTTGGTGGAGCTATCCCCCGTGTTTCCCAGTGCTGGAATAAAGGAGTGCTTGCTTATCTGCTTTCTGTAGATAAGTTCTATTCGCAACTGTGACTGCTAACACATGCAGTCATGAAAGAAAAACATACTTCACCTCTCCCCAGAATTTGTTTTTTAAAAGCCTGCAAAATGTCTGATGCTATTGTTGTATACTCTTGCAGATCATAGTAAAGTCATGGAACCATAGCTCCTCAGTGGATTTTATCATCCTAGGACTTCACAGCTCTTGAGAAATACAACTTTCACTCTTTCTCTCCTTAGTTCTTTATCTCATCATTATAATAGGCAACATTACCGTCATCATCATGGCTTTACAGCTGGAATGTCATCTCCAACACCCATGTATTTTCCTCTGAGGTTGTGCTTTCAGTATATAATGTATACCTTCAGTCACAGTCCCCAGGTTATTCTCCAGGCTGGTAAGTGGGAATCAGACTATCTATTTTTCCAGCTGTGTTTTGCAGTCGTATTTCTTCTTTATCCTTGGGGTAATTGAGTGTTTCCTACTTGCAGTGATTGCCTGTGACAGATGCATAGGCATGTGCTACACCCTCTGGTTATTTTTACAAGAAGTAGAAGAACAATTACCCAGATCATCCTCCTTTGCTGGATTGAAGGCTGTCTCTCACCTTTGATGCCTGCAATTTTACTGACTGGTTTACCATTTTGTGGCTCCAGTGTGTTATTCTACCACTACTGCAACTGGCACATGTGGCCACATATGTGATGCAAATTTCATATTGATACTTTCTTCTCTGGTGATTTTGGGAACCTTCCTCTGTGTTGCTATGTCTTACATCTATACTGTTATCACTGTCCTGAAGACCACTTCTACTGAAGCCTTCTCCACTTGTGTTTCCCATCTCATGGTTTTCTCATTGTGTTGTGGGGAGGGCATCTCCATGTATTTGAGTCCAACAGCAAAGACTTCCTTGAACATGAACAAACTTGTACCAGTGGTATACAGTGTGGCCACTCCCATGTTGAATTCAATGGTCTGCAGCCTAAGAAATCAAAATATGAAGAATAGTTTGAGGACAATGATCATAAAAATAAAGTTGGGAAGGTGGGGGTTTGTGTTGCCAATTAGAGAAGAAAAGAATAAACACTTCTTTAAATAAAGGGTAGATACCTTCTCTTTCTTAATCATTTGATAGCACCATTTTTCTGGAACAATGCTTTAATCTCCAAACAACTAGACAAAATGGGATGAAAGTGCCCAAGGGGAAAGAACCACCCTATACTCCATATTTGAGGGCAAATTTTTATCATTTACTGTGTTAGACTGAACTGAAGTTTGGTCATTTTCAAATGCATTTCATGGTTAGGATTCATCTCCTCTCGTTTCAGGCATTCATGGGAAAGACACATAGGTGTTACTTTGCTTGTTTTTACAGATCTGTCTATCCCTGGCTATCTGATGTGTCTGTCTGAGGCTGAGAGGAATGGTAGAGGACCTATAGGAAACTTGAACTGCTTTGAAGCAGGAAAATGATGCTGGATCACCTAAAATGATATCAAATATCTCTAGTCTAGGGTCACATCTCCATTTCTAATAGACGAGACATATGAGATGAACCCTTTAGTAACTTCTTCACAAGCTTTTAGATCATGTTTGACTCATTTGCCCATGTATTGATGCCTTGCACCACATGAGATGTCCTTTGGTGTCCAAGGTAAGTGTGTGAGACTGGCAAAAAGGACATGTGAAACCTGGTCTTCTGCAATAATAAATCAAGACCATGCTCATTATCATTGGGTATGTCAAATGTCACCAGATGTCTGCAATTAGGAAATGGTTTGTACTTTTACAGTTAATATTTAGAAATAGTAACTTGAGGGGATGAATCTGTTCCCCAGTCTTTGAAACCTATGCGATGACTTGTGTCCTTGAAGTAAATGTTTCTTCCACTAAAGTAGCTCGACTATAATCCCATACAATAAAGACAATGTTGTTTGGATAGGAAATTCACACCTACCAAGGTTTCTTTGACTAATGTCAACATTGATAAGTGCATTCATCTACAGCTGAAATAACAAGAGGGCATCCCGTTGTTACAGTTTATACCAAGACTTAAACTCAACTATCTGAAAAGCTAAGAGAAATCTTAAGTTGTTTTTATACTCGTAATGTGGGAGATAATGGATGTATTCAAGAAAATAAGAGTACAGGGGAGACAAAAAGTCTACATTGCTCCTTGACACTAGTTTCTCCCTTTAGGTGTCTTTAATAGCTTGGAATAATGAAGTTTCTGTGTTTGCTCAGCAAACTTTAACCAAGAAATACAAGGGAAGCAATTAAGTGTTGTATACTACCAAACCCGTTCAAATTTTAGTATGTGCTAATAAAAGAAACAGGGCAAGTTATATCATTATGTGAAATCACCCACAGTAAGTTGCACCCTACCCTAAGGCACCTCATTTCGGTGTTTAGATGGTTTTGGGTCTCATTATATAAACAGAAGAAAAGCATCATTAAAAAGCAAAACCAGGGATGGGTGGAAATTAAAAGGTTCGTTTTCTGTACCAATAGGCATGTTCACATTTTGCATGGGTCTGATCACCTAGGCTCCAACAGTGAAGAGAAGAAGGCAGATCTCAGGTTTGATTCATCCCATTCTTGGGAATAATAAGTTTGAAAGTGCAAAGCTTCTCATCCTAAGATGTATCAGCAGATCAAAGACAATTTGGCTAGTTGGACAGTTTACTTAATGAATATAAAATCAGTTTATAGTTTGGATCACTTAAACCACTTTTCACAAAAAGGACAAAATAACTTAGCATCACTGAGAAGAATCAGGTCTCCAGCTGATATGAAAATGGTGTAGCTCCAGCAAAGACCAAGTGGCCAAGATTTATGACTAAATCACTCTTCATGTACAAAAGCTCACTGGGAGGTCCTAGGACAAACCCAGTGTATTCCATTGACAGCTATGATGTCAAGGACAGGCTGCTCTACAAGGGAAGGTGAGCTAGGATCAGAGGGTCAGAGCAAGGGAGGAAGGTTGCTACATCACCAGCGAGGAGCCGGGAAGTCAAATCAGCAAATTCAGAGTAAGAATCAGATCTGGAAATTGTAACCAGCATCAGCCAGGAGTCCAGTGGTCACCTAGCAAATCTAAGCTGATAATTCAGATCCAGTCAAGCCAATGGGACAGGACTGGTGTCAGGAATGAGGAGGTACAAGAGTTGCCACAGACAGAGCTGCAACATGGCTCCTTTGTAGCACAGGTGGGAGCCAAGGACAAGATTCTTGGTTACAAGCAGTTCCCAAGTGAAGGTGGGGTTATGACCAGGTTTCTTAACAGTTTCTTAATGACAGGTGTTATCAAGAAGCCATCCTTGAACTAAATTAGAAAGACGAAAGTGCACTGCAGTCCCTCAAAAATGTAACTTTTGTTGTACTACTGTGAATATGCACCAACCCCAATATAATCTCAGCTAAATAATCATCCAGTTCAAACCATTGCATCTGTACTGCAGTAAAAAATTGTATTGGGCATAATTGGCAAGGTCTTTTTTTTTTTTTTGGGGGGGGGGTGGTGGGTGGAGAGATGGAGGGCTACCAGGGCAACCTCTGCAGAGGAAAACATGAAGTGACCTATGCTGATGATAGCTGGTTCCTGTCAGCTCACCTCCTTTGAACACGAGGAGTTTGTGGCACTTCTGTGACAACGTATTTAAGAAAGAGAAGTAAATACCCAGAAAAAGGAACAGCAAGGTCAGAGCAACAGGGGGTGCTCCATGGAAGACCAGGTACACCCCAAAGAGACTGTGGTCTATAAATAAGACCATGTGAGAAAATGTAGTTCTCCAAAGGGACTGTGGGCTGTAGAGGACCTATTCTGAAGCAAAGGAAACAAGCAAGAAGGAAGAAGAAGCAGAAGAAAAGTTTAAGGTTGAAAGAAACAGCTGAGCACTAAGCACAACCTCCCATGCCTCTGCAACCACATCAAAGGAAATAACTGTAACCTGCAACTATAAGAAGGGGAGTGGAAACTGGAAAGCAGGAGGATAGGTGTCAGTGACAACACATGCACCCACACAAGCCAGAGGCCTGATAATGGTCTATCAGCTGTTCAGCAAGAAGTGACTAACAGTCACCTTAGGGAGGCCAGTGAGAACAAATGGTCACCTCATAGGACCGTGTGGACCAAAGCCCCCCTGCCCCTTCCCTCACTGGATACCCCATGGCTGCACTTTGCCATCCCACCAGCCAAACACGCTCCTCTGACCCCAGCACTGCCGGTCTTGCTGGGAGGGATGTGGACATTGCTGGACATGCCCTGGGTGATGATGAGGTAAGCTGCTCAGGAAGTTGGTGCCATTTATGGGTGTGCCAGGCCACCAAAGCATCCCTATTTCTCCATGGGACAGGTCCATGGAAGGGAAGGGATTCAATGTCCTTGACTCCCCATATCTGACTCATTGTTATGAGGTGCTAGAGCTCAGCCTCCAGCAGCCCCATATGGGCCTTTCCTGTGTCCCCACAACAGCTGGGGACACCCAAGATGGAGACATGGAACAGGGACAGAGTTGTGCTCAGAGGGGTCACATGGCACCCTGCCACATTGCAGAGGGGACATCTCAGACCTGGTTTTGTTTGGAGGTTATCAGGGCACCCCCACCTCAAACTTCCCCTTGGCTGTGGTTTCAGTTCTGCGTTTGCCCCCAACACAGGCACACCCAGGAAAGGGGAAGAGAAACTGCAGGGTGAGAGGAGGCCTCAGGAGACAGTCAGGGAGGAGCAGTGGGTAGGGGACATTGTGGGGGTGAGGCCGGCTCTGGTCACCCCTTGTCCTTCCAGCACTGGACACTGGTGACAATGGAGACAGAGCAGGGGGATGTTCGCATGCCTAGGGGACACCCGGGGAGGCGGGCAGGGATCCCCACCAAAGATGGTGGGGAGGAAGGGAAGTTCCAGGCTGCATCCCAGCCCCAGGTCCTCTCCTGGGGGCATTTACAGGACAGTTGGAGCTCCCCAGCACTGTGGAGTGCGGGGAAACAGAGAGGCAGCTCCCAGGTTCCATGGCATGGATGGAGCTCCATGGAAATAAGGAGGCTGTTCCCTGGAATGGGCCTCAGAGTGTGGGGGACAATGGTCCCATCTCTGTCCCAGCTTAGGGATCCTGCCTGGACAAGCACCACCTCTCCAAGAGTCCAATGACTGTCACTGGGAAACAGTCCCTTCCAGGACCTGCAGCCTGTCTCTCCCCTTGGGGACCATCACACTACAGCTGCTCCAGCCCATCCACTTTCTGAGCTCCAAGAGGAGCTCCTGGAGGAGCCACTTCCTCCAGCCCTGTCTGCACCTGTCCCTAACCCTGCAACTGTGGGCCAGGCTGGAACTGTTTGTCACATTTTCCCTGGGGAGTCCCCTTCCCCAGGAACAGGCCAGCAGTGACAAGGAGTCAGGGGATATCACAAGCTCCCCTCACTCTTGCACCCTAGAGCCATCCATGGCCATGGTCTCCTCATGCACACCTAGCCCAGCTCTGGTCCTGCTGATTTTCCACATCACTGGCTTCTACCCATAGTTCATCAGCATGGCCTAGCTGCAGAATGGCCAGGAGGTCACAAAGAGGCATGGGGCCAGTGCAGAGCCTGGGAACCCATGGTTGTGGACAAGCTGTGGGAACAGGGTACACCTTGTCTGAGGGAAAGATGGTCACATTGGGGCAAACCCGCTTGGTTAAGTAGGCAGCACAGAGAGGATGGAGATATCTGTGCTACGCAGGGACAGACATGCCAAGCATGAGTGGCAGCAATGGACATTCTTGTCAGGGACAGTGCGTGCATCCCGTGACTAGGTGGCAACTCCATGGGGGTAGAAAAGAGGGGTTGGGTCACCTGCACTGCCCTGATTGTCAAGGTGCTGCTGCAGATGTAGAAGACCCCTCCTACAGTCAGTGGGATGTCCTCACTCCCACCCAAATTCCATCAGCACACACAGCCATGCTGAGGATGCCCCAGACCAGCCCACTCCAAGCAGGAACCTTGAGGCCCTCCCCAAAACCTCAGTGCCAGTCCCATTGGCTGTCAGGGTAACTAGCACCAGCAGAGCTGCCTGGGCAAAGCCACCCTGAGAAGAAGTGTGCAGCCACATCTCTCACAGCCCCTTCCTCCTGCTGCTGCACCCACTACTGCACGCTCAGGGCCTCATTGCTGGTATCATGCAGCCTCCTTGCTGTTGCTTCATCCCCCCTCTCTTCTACCTCCTCCTCCCCTCTGGGACATGGGCAGACCTGAAGGGTAAGTGGGAGCCCTAGCTCCTCCACACCTGCTCCCATACCCTTGTGGGACCCCACGGGTGAGGTGCTTCCTTCTCCCCACCTTCCTTGGTCATTTACCTCCTCACCCCTCCTTGTACCCTGGATCCACACCTCCTCCTCTGTGGGGATGCAGCCACCCCAGGTAGGTTCAGGGAGTGGGATCTGGGGCTGCGAAGGATGCACAGGCCTTGTGGGAGGTCCACAGGTTCCTGCACCCCTGAGGACTCGTCCCTCAGCCCCTCCACTTTCCCCAGCCCTCTACTCCCACTCCCATCTCCCCTGGTTGACCTCCGTCTCGTGTAGGGACCTTCACTATCCGGCTGCTCCAGACCTCCACCTTCCAAAACACATCCTTCGTGGACACAGAGGGGCTGGGCCTGCTGGAAGACATCGAGCTTGGTTCTCTTGATAAGCACACCTGGACGATCCACTTCTACCAGCCCTGGGTGCGCCCAGCCCTGCCCCGCAGTGACTGGGACACCATTGAGAACATGATCAAGATCTATTTGCAGCAGTTCAACCACCTGATCAATGAAGGTGCCATGCAGAAAGATGTGCCCTGTGAGTAACTGGTCTTCCCTGCATCCCCTCTCTGAACAGCATCTGGGAAGTGGGGAAGGACCCAGCAGGGCTGGTTCTGAACAAATGCTGACCATGTCTGCAGGAAGTTCCAGCCCCTCGTGCAACCTCTCTCCTCTTTGCCCCTCCAGACCCCTTTGTGGCCCAGTGCATGGCGGGCTGTGAGCTCTACCCGAACAGGACCTCCCGGTCCTTTGCCTATGTGGGCTACAATGGCCAGGACTTCCTCAGCTTTGACATGGACAAGGCCACCTGGGTCCTCTCCCAAGACACCAACCTGTCACGGTACGTCCAGGCTGTTCTCCAGAACTATACTGCCTTCAGCGAGCTGGTGGAAGTCTTCTTCAATGATACCTGTGTTGATGACATGGAGGTGTTACTGCACTATGGGAAGGCATCTCTGGATAGACAAGGTGAGACCACCCTGACCCTGGCATGGCCACCCCAAACCCTATACAACCTGGGGCCAAGCGGTGCCCCACCAAGGCTACCCTCACCCCTTGGCTCTTGCCCCTCAGAGCTGCCCGTGGCCACGGTCTTTGCCCACACATCCAGCCCAGCCCAGATCCTGCTCATTTGCCGCGTCACCGGCTTCTACCCACGGCCCATCAGTGTGGCCTGGCTGCGCGACGGCCAGGAGGTGCCACCAGGCCCAGAGCTCAACACCAGTGCCATCCTGCCCAACGCTGACCTCACCTACCAGCTCCGCAGCACCTTGGCTGTGGCCCCCCATGATGGGCACAGCTACGCCTGCCGCGTGCGCCACCACAGCCTGGGCACCCGCAGCCTCCTCATCCCGTGGGGTAGGTGCCACCCATTGGGACAGGGTTGGAGGTCCTGGGCTGGAGAAAAGCCTGGAAAGCTCATGGCAGCCTCTGCTCATGTTTCTCAGGGAACTCAGAAGTGGTGCTGATCGCAGGGCTTGGGGCTGGGCTGCTGACTGCCATGACCATGGCTACCATCACAGCGCTTTGGGTGTGGAGGCTCAGGTGAGGCACCTTCTGTCACGCAGAGCAGCAGTGGGAGAAAATGGGAGGAAATACCCCAGAGGACTGCTGCACTTAATAGCAAAGCTCTTGCTCTGGCCCTGGAGCTGCTGTCTGCACCTCCACAAGGTGTTCTCCATGGAATACCCATGAGACATCCCCCTCTCATTTCAGAAAGCACCAGCAGATGGAGGAATCAGAGTCCAGGAACTCCATCGTCAGCAAAGAAGCTTAGATCAGAAGGGAGCAAACATTCTCTGTTTCCTTCTGCCACTCTCATAGGGACAAAAACTCTACCTTTTTCTGCTCTGACAAAATTCTGGGCACTGCTGAGTGTGAGATCAACTCAACTCAGAGACGCAGGGGGGAAATCTGAGGGGTTCCTGACCCACTTCAATTTGCTAAGCAGGCAAGTATGCAAGTCTGAGACATCCTCATTTGTTACATACGATCACCTCTTACCTCATGGCACTGCCCCATGCACCCACTAAGGCTCTTTAGGGCACCACAATGCCCAATGGCAATTTCTCACACTTCTGGTACAATAACACATTTATCAATAAGCAGTAAGCTGTGCCCTTCTAGTGTCACTTTCTAGTATTTTTTCCTAAAAGCTGCCTTTATTAACCACATTCCAGAAATATTTCTGCTGAGGCTGAACTGTTCCACACAGACTAACAGCACCTGGCCACAAACCGTTTTACAAAGTGCTGAGTAACACTGAAACTCTGATGTAATCTGTGGGAGCTGCAGATGTGTATAAAATGAAATTAAAACATTCATGTTTTCACTAAGAACGTGTGCCTTTCCTCAGATTTTGTTTGGGCTGAAGGAGGACCAGCTGCAAAACGAAACTAGAACACCATTGAATTATTGGTGATAATTGCAAGAAACATCAAAGAAAGAAAAGGAAAAAAAAAAAAAAAAAAGTGTGTTTGTGCATATGCAGACACATTCTTACATATTTCATGGAAATAAGCAACTGTGCGCATGGCAGTAAAGTGCCCCCAGGCCTCCCAGTTAAGGATAAAAAGGGAGCTAGTCTCCCACAGAAGACAATGGAGTTCTGCCATGAATTCTTATTTAGGATCCTGCTGACTATGCCAATTTGTTGCAGATGAGTGATTTAGATCACTTAAAGAATCACTGTCAAAGGTATTGGCAAAAGTGATTTTAATATGATGTTATAAAAGTAAAACTTAACAAAGCTTGATGGCAAGCTTCATTCTATTACTACATGAAAGAAACATAGAAAAGAAAATTGAGTTAGAATGATTTACACAGAGGCCAGATACGTAAGAGAGACCCTCCTTCTGAGTCATGAGGTTCAGAGTGGAACCCATTGCTTTCTAAATTCCTTTTCAGAAAGGAGGCTAGGTGCAGCTCAATCCAGACTTAGTCTCAGACTTGGGCAACAGTTTGTGTCTAATGGAATTAGCTACACAGACTTCAGCAGTATTAATTCAGCATGCTATCAGTTGCTTAACTAGGATCTGTTGTGAATAAGGGGTCTCTCTGACTTAAGTAAGGAAGGATCTCTTAGTCTCAGGTACAGGACCTCAAACCAAATAGAAGAAGTAAGGGTCACCACCCTGTGGGTCAAGCCTGTTGATGGGTAAACTGAATTTGCTTCATGCTGGCAATGATTACTCCTGCAAGAAGACAAAGCAGTCCTTCAATGATTAACTTGATCTCCAGGGCAGGTGTGCTGGTATCATTCCTGGTAATGTTCCTGGAAAGGGAAAACAATACAAGTCTCATCAGGGTCTTTCTGGACAGGTTACACATTAGTGGCTCACCTTGTTTAACTGCTTGGCCTAAGACAAAAGTCTCTTTTCCCCCCCGCTCAGAATATCTCTGTTCTGTCTCTTTAACTGTACTTCAGTTAAACATTAAAGGCCTCGTTGGTCCATCAGGGCCAGTTTGGAATAGGTTACAGTAAGCACCATGTTCAGCAAAACTCCATTCAGCTATAATGAGGTCGTGGTAGCGTACTGGTCCCAATGAATGATATGTTTTTAATTCCTGTACTAAGGTTTTGACTGCCTCTTCATGTTCTGGGTTCCATCTCCATAGTTTTCCCTTTCATAAAAGTGAGCACAGTGGGTGAGCAATGATAGAAAATGCTGGTACGTGTTTTCTCCAATGTCCTAAAGTTTCCATTAACTGTTGTATCTCTTTCCTAGAGTAGGGCATTTGCAGCTGTTCTATTTTTCTTAAGGTATCTGGAGGAATCCCTGCACTGCCCACTATCTACCAAGTACCTAAAAGTGTTACTTCTCTACTTGGTCCCTGACATTTCTCAGGTGAATCTCAACTTCTGCTTTGTGTAGTGCTTGCCACACTGCTGCTGCTGCCACTTCCTCCACCTTTTCAGGGGAAGTCCCTCTGATTAGAATAACATCTATATACTGGTACAGTTTCACATCCTGAGGAAGTGAGACTGTAGAAGTTCAGCAAGTGCAGCATGAGCAATTGTGGGTGAATGTTTATACCCCTGCGTGTATCTATTTAAGGTGTATTGTAAACCTTCCCAAGTAAAAGCAAATTACTCTTTATCCTTCTCCTGCAAGGGGACCATAAAGAACATATCTCTGACATCTAGCACTGCCATCCATGGATGTGTGGCTGCTTGTAGTGTGGCTGTTAAAGTTACAATATTGGGTACTGCAGCCATTAGTGGGGCTGTGTTGGCATTTGAGTGCCTATTATTGTTAGACACCATCTCCCATCCAGTTTCTAGACTGGAAAGACTGGTGAATTATATGGAGAGTGAGTTCTGGAAATAATATGCCATTTTTCCAAGTTTGCTATTACCTCAGAAATTCCATTTTTTTCCACAGCAGTAATCAGATATTGAGGTACATTGGTAATTTTTGAATCGGGGAGTGCAGGGGCCACATGGAGTACACAAACTGTAGCCTCACAATTTCTACCACAGTTGGAGTCGGTACTTGTAGCAAAAAAAAACACATGCTGCCATCTGGCAGGAACCAGTTTTGTCCAGTTAGAACATCAAAACCCAAAATATTTTCATTGTGCTTTTAAATTGCAAAGCAAGTAGATGACATGAGCTTCTCACCTGGGATCCCTACAACAATTTTTGTTGTTTGGCAAATAACACTTGCTCTGTTTTCTGAGATTACTTTAACTCTCTGCCATCCAGGTCGCACACCCAGCTTCTTGGCATCCTGTTGTGTTAGTATGGAACTTTATGCTCCCGTATCTATTATATGAGTCCTGGAAAACCACCCACTATTCACATGTTAATGGCATGAGCCCTGTTCCAAGCTCATAAGCACTGATGCTCACTGGGTCACTCTGTTCTTTTGTGGGTTTTCTAGAGGAGTTCTTGGTCCGGCTACAGCCCAGGCCTTTACCTCCCTTAGACCCTGTACCAAACCATTGCTAGCTTGGTTAAGGGGTTGAGTGCATCTGTCACGAGTTCAGACAGGCATAGGAAAGAATTTAGCTCTTGCTCCCGATCATCCAGACACTTGAACATGCGGTTTCAAAAGGTATTGTTTCACAGCACAACTTCCTCACAAAGTTTCACAGAATAAAACTGGCAGCCATGTGCAAGACAACTATCAGCTGAGTCAGAATAAAACCCAGCTGGCCTGTGGCCATACCCACCACAGCTCTATCAGGGCTGGTTCTCCCCTTGACAGTCCCTGTAAACCACATTGCTGTTGGCAGGACTGAAGTTCTCTGACAGCCAGTCACCTGCCAGGACCATAGGGCTCAAGGATCTCGCTGCAGTAGGAGTGATGCTGAGTCCTTCCCAGCCCTTGCTGAGCTAGGACAGACAGATGAAACTTTTGGCTGTGGGCAGGGCTCACCTTGGGGATGGGAGCCTGCAGCCTCAGCACCAACAGGGCACACAGGGCAATTCATCTCCCAAACAGAGTGAAACACCCTGCAGCACTCACAGGACATGGCAGGAAGAAGCTCTCCCACCAAACCTGGAAAGCAGAGGCAGCTGTTAAGCAAACCAGGTAAGAATAGTTGGTCCTATACATGACCTCCCAAGAGACCTTACAATAACACACACCCAAACGCCCAGTACCAGGGAGGTGTATGCAACTGTTTGTTCACAGCCCCCAGAAGACTGCAAAAACACACACACAAACACCCAGGTGTTTCAAGAAGTCTCTTTGGGCATTTTGGCCCAGCCCAGTTGGTGCTGGTACTCACATGCCCAGTGCAGCACCCAGAGGCACTGCAGCCCTGCCCACCCCACCCCAACTCACCCAGGCGTGGCTCTGGGCTCAGCGAGGTTACAGCTTTCACCTGAGGAGGGACTGCAAGGACCTATGGTCACATAAGGTGGAACTGTAAATTCCTATAGTCACCTGGGGGGGAGACTGTGAGGGCCAGTGGTCAGCTGGGAGGCCTGTAAGAACCAATGTCACCTGAGGGAACTGTGGGGACCAATGGTAACCAAGGTGGTGACTCTGAGAACTACCACTCACTTGAGGGGACTCTGAGGACCAATGGTCTGTGCGGATGAACAGCCCCCTGCCCTCTTTGGTCATTTTCTGACCAAAGGAAGTGACAATATCAAGGAAGAAGAAATCATGACTTCTGCTACAGCAAGTAAGAAAGTGAAAAAAAAAAAAAAAAAAAAACAACAAAAACATGAGGCCAAGTACATTCAATAGAGAAGAGGAAGAGCTAAAGCCAAACTTCTGGTCCACTGCAACAGTGGAAGACATCTGGAAAAAATTCAGAGGGGGCTGAACACATCATGAGCACCTGTAAAGTCAGGTGCCTGCACCTGCCCATCAGCCACCAGTGACCTCACATGCACCCACACAAGCCGGAGGCCTGATAATGGCCTATCAGCTGTTCAGCAAGAAGTGACCAACAGTCACCTTAGGAGGGGACCATGAGGACCAATAGTCACCTCATAGGACTGCACGGACAAAAGCCCCCCTGCCCCTTCCCTCACTGGCTACCCCATGGCTGCACTTCGCCATCCCACCAGAAAAACACTCTTCTCTGACCCCAGCCCTGGTGGCCCTGCCAGGAAGGATGTGGTCGTTGTGGTGGCATGGTTGGACATCCCCTGGGTGATGCCAAGGTGAGCCAATGGGACCACTGGTGCCATTTCTGCACTCACCAGGCCACCATAGAGTCCCTACTTCTCTGTGAGACAGCTCCATGGAAGAGAAGGGGTTCAGTTTTTGGACATTACTGGGGTGTTCCACCTCAAACTTCCCCTTGGCTGTGGTTTCAGTTCTGCCTTCTCCCTCAGTGCTGGCACCCCCAGGAAAGGGGAAGAGAAACTGCAGGGTGAGGGGAGGCCTCAAGGGACAGTCAGGGAGGAGCCAGGGACATTGTGGGGGTGAGGCTAGCTCTGGTCACCCCCTTGTCCCTTCAGCACTGGACACTGGTGAAAATAGAGACATTCCTGTTCCCCACCATTCCCATTCCCATGTCCAGGGGGCACTTGGGGACAGGGACGGGGTTCCCCACAAAAGATGGTGGGAAGGAAAGGGGAGTGCTAGGCTGCATCCCAGACCCAGGCCCTCTCCTGGGGGTGTTTACAGGAGAGTTGGAGCTCCCCAGCACTCTTCCCACAGCCATGGGCGAGGTGAGAACTGCTCGTCACTTCCTTTATTTAGGATTAGGCAGGTGGTGCAGGAGAAGCCTGAGACGGAGGTGCCAAGGGGGACCCAAAGCAGCCCTTCTCCCTGTGCAGGGGCTGAGAGGACAGCAGCCATCTTTCTCCAGTCAGGGCTGAAACCTAAATGTCATTGTCACCTCCATCAGAACTGATGCATCCCACAAGAAGGTACAAGGTACCATCGGTGAGGAGGGAGAGTCAGACAATAATCTCAAGTCCTTGAGCACCCATTTTCTCCTATTGCCATTTTCTGGGACTCGTTTTCCCTGCACTCTCCTCCTGGCCGGGCTCTCCCCAGCCTGCCATGGCACTTCATGCTCAAGAACTTATTTCAGCTTTCCTCCCTCCCACACATACCCAGCCCCCAGCTCCGGACCTCTAGGCTCCTCCCCAACATGTCTGCACGAGTCCCATTGGTAGAGAGCTATGGCCCTGACTTCTGGGCTGGGTTGAAGCATGGGACTCCACAGGTTCTTCCTCCTGCAGTGACTGCTGCTGCTGCTGCTTCAGCCTTCCTGCGTGTACCATGCGGCCCGCTGACCTCCTCTTCCTCTTTCTCCCCCTCCTCCTCCCTGGGATGTGGGCAGACCCAGAGGGTAAGTGGGAGCCCTGGCTCATCCCAACCACCTTCACCACCCTGTCAGAGAACCCCACAGGTTCCTCAGAGGAGGCATGGCCAGACCACTGTCCCCTGCATGGGGTAGATGATCCCCATCAACAAAGGGCCACCCCCTATTGCACAGCACCCTAAGGTGCCTTGTCCCTCCCCACCCTCTCTATTTCTGCCCACTGCTCAGGGCTTCATGCCCCACTGACTCCAGCACAGATGCTTGGGCACCCAAGCAGAAGTGAGGCCAGGCATCCCCACTCAGTCCTGGGGTGTTGGGGTTCCCCCAAAGGTGCCTTCCTCCTGCAGGGAGACCCTGGGTGCCAGGGGGGGTCTCAGCCCCATGCAGTGCTGTGGGCCCCTTCCAGCAGCCCCTTGTTTGCTGGGGAGATGCACCTGTGAGAGGGTGTTTCAGGTGCTGCTGTTGCACACAGCATTTCACCACAACCCCATGAGACCTCACGTTTCTGGGAAGGGCGGCAGCAGACATAGGAATGCAGGATTAATCTCTGGGCTGGGATACTCTCCTGCCCCTGCCAGGGTTCAGTCTCCTTGAGCTCCTGATGCCCAGAAGCCCCTAAACCTGGATGAAATGTTGTTTCCCCTCCTCCATCCTCCACATCCTCTGTGTGCAGATCCCTGGCAGATACAGGTCCTGGCGTGGATGCTTCTTCTGGGGGAAGCATTTCCCCAAAGAAGCTTTGAGGTGCCCCCCCCCCCCCCATCCACTTCACTCCACACAGCCAGACAGCAGGCACTGTGCAGGACGAAGGCAGGGAGGGTAGGGGACAAGGTCCCTGTAATCCTCTACAGGAGAGAAACACCTTGTTGAAAGTAAAATAGAGAAGAAAAAAAAAAAAAAAAAAAAGCAGAGGCAGAAGAAGATCAGACAGGAAAGCAACCCTAAGCAGGCTGAAGAGCATAGAATCATAGAATCGTTTCAGTTTGAAGGGACCTTTAAAGGCTATCTAGTCCAATCCCCCTCTGCAATGAACAGGGATATCTTCAACTAGATCAGGTTGCTCAAAGCTTCATCCAACCTGACCTTGAATATTTCCAGGAATGGGGCATCCACCACCTCTCTGGGAAACCAGTTAAAGTGTTTCACCACTCTCATCATGAAAAATTTCTTCCATTAATCTTTAACCACCTGTTTCCTCTCCAGCCCCACCTCCCATCTTCTCATTCCTGCAGCCCTTCCCATCCCCATCCTCTTTCCCATCAGAGCCACAGGTTTTCCAGCTGCTCCAGACCAGCCTCTTTGACAACATCAGCTCTGCTGAGGTGTTTGGGGTGGCTCTCCTGGGGGACATGCCTATCTTTGCACTGGATCCTGCCAATTGGAGCATCCACTTCCACTGGCCCTGGGCCCTCCAGGCCACAAATGAGGGTGACATGGAGAAGATCAAGGTCCACATCAAACCCTTTCTACGCAATATGGTCCGATATGTTCATGAAATGGCACAGCAGGCACAACGGGACTGTGAGTATAGGAACAACCCCACCCAGAGCCCTAGCCCCATTCCAGATGTGCCTTACTCCCCACCAAGGTGGCATTTGTGAGTTCTCATAGGGTGAAACATCTCCTGAAAGGGTAATAAGAAATGTCGCAGCTGCTGGGACACATGACTAGCAGGGACAGGGAGGGCAGCACACCAGAAAAACCCCTCAGGGCTCCTGACATCTGACACAGGGGTACCCATCTGCACACCAGGGAGCTGCCAACAAATATACCAGGGCTGCAGGACTCATGCAGCACAGATCAGGGAAAGAGAAAGTTGGGGGCAAATATTTTGGGGGACAACATTCTGATTGAGCAACCATCCTGTGCTAACTGGCCCCATATCCACTTTGACCCTCCAAGGGGATTGAAGGCTTGCAGAGGGTCCCATGGCTTCCAGAAACATGGCCCCATGACCTGCTACCCATTGCACCCTGCTGCCAATTGCACCCCTGCATGTGCCTCCAACAACATCCCACCTCGTGTCACTCATGTCCCACAAACTCATGGGATCTCCACCGGCTCTGTCCTTGGCAGATCCATTGGTGGTCCAGATCCGTGCAGGCTGTGTGCTGAAACCCAATAGGACAAGCTGGGGCTTCATAGATGTTGGGGAGGGTGGCAAAGACTTCATAACTTTTGAGATGGAGAGGCAGCGTTGGGAGACCCGGCAGCCATCCCCACTAGCAGAGCTAGTCAGCAAGTCCCTCACCAGCAAGAAGGCGATCACGGGGCTCCTGGAGCACCTCCTCTCCACCTCCTGCCAGAGCCACATCCTCACCCTTTGCAAGTACGGGAGGGCATCTCTGGATAGACAAGGTGAGACCACCCTGACCCTGGCACAGCCACCCCAAACCCTACACAACCTGGGGCCAAGCAGTGCCCCACCAGGGCTACCCTCACCCCTTGGCTCTTGCCCCTCAGAGCTGCCCGTGGCCACGGTCTTTGCCCGCACACCCAGCCCAGCCCAGATCCTGCTCGTTTGCCGCGTCACCGGCTTCTACCCACGGCCCATCAGTGTGGCCTGGCTGCGCGATGGCCAGGAGGTGCCGCCAGGCCCAGAGCTCAACACCAGTGCCATCCTGCCCAACGCTGACCTCACCTACCAGCTCCGCAGCACCTTGGCCGTGGCCCCCCATGATGGGCACAGCTACGCCTGCCGCGTGCGCCACCACAGCCTGGGCACCCGCAGCCTCCTCATCCCGTGGGGTAGGTGCCACCCATGGGGATGGGGCGTGGGGTGCAGGTAGCAGCCACTCTCCCTGTGAGGGACAGCTCTTGCCTGATGCTGCCACACTCACGCGGCTAGCCTCTTCTCTCCCTGTTCCAGAAAACCACAGCTCAGCTCCAACCATTGGCGTCACTATCGCAGCGCTGCTCCTTGTGGCCACAGCCTCTGCTGGGGGGCTTTGGTGGTGGAAGCACAGGTGAGGTCTCCCTCCCACCATCTGCTTTCAGGTTTATGGGCAGATGGGTAGGCCCAGGGGTTGAAGCAGCAGCAGCTCTGCAGAGATGAGCTCCCTGGTCCCAAGCGCAGTTCATGGTGGCCCCCTCTTGCAGGAAAGGTGACGAGGCCACATGGGAGATGCAGGAATTCACCATTTGAGGCCTGGCTGTCTGCCCAGAAATGAGCTCCCTCACCGCCAGCTCTCCTCCCTGCTCACATCACATCCTATCCTTGACCTTTCAAGACTGACAGGGGTTTGCTCTGGAAAACCACCACATTAAAAAGCTACAAACTGCCCTAGCTATGTCTGGTTCCTCTGGCTCTTACTCTCCTTCCCCCTTGAGTGGTTCCCCCAGGAACCCCCCCAGAATGCTGCAGAGACCCCACGTTGCAGCTAGGAAGACCCTCCCTTTTCCTGGACAGTGCCAAATCTCCCCTGGCATGTCAGGAGAAGCAATTCCTCCACCAACCTCTCCCACATCTTGGCATCTCTGTGGCCAGTGTCTGTCCCTGGCAGGACAGCAACAACCTGGGGCCAGACCAGCACTGAGCAACCAAGTGGGATGGGGGATGGAGAAGGCTACAAACCAGGAAGAGATGGAGGGATTTGAGCTGTTTCGCTGGAAAGAGAAGGGCAAGGGAGGACCCAAGTGACAGTTCCAATCCCCTGACACAGGGAGGTGTTTCAAGCAGGTATGAAGCTGTTCCAGCTCTAGTGCTGATCTCAACCTCTGTCCAGGATGTTTTTGGGTCAGGATCTCTTCCACTCTTGACTTCAGTCTTCATGCCTGACTCCTGCTCCTTCAAAAGCTGGAGGGATGGGAGACAGTCACCCTCCCAATATTCCTGACAGCCATGAAAGAGCCATGATGAGGCTCTGGGGGACTCTGTCTTTGAGCAGCATACCCCTAAGAAGGGTGGTGTCATGGGTTGAACTTAGTCAGCTGCCAGGTTCCCACCATCTGTTCTATCACTCCCTCTCCTCAAATAGACAAGGGGGAGTAAATATGACAGAAGGCTTGTGGGTCAAGATAAGGACAGGGAGCTCACTCAACAATTACTGTCACAGGCAAAACAGTCTGTGGGGACCAACTTGGGGAAAATATTTCATTTATTGCCAATCTCTCAGGATAATGAGAAATAAGAACAAAATTAAAACCACTTTACCCCTCCCCCCACCTCTTCTTCCTGGAATCAACTTCATTCTTTATTTCTCCTTCTCCTCCCAATCAGCACAATGGGATGGGGAATGGGGATTGCTGTCAGTTTATTATGCATTGTCTCTGTCACTCCTTCCTCCTCACCCTGCTCCAGTGTGGGGTCCCACCCATAGGAGACAGTTCTCCATAAGACTGCTCTAGCATGGGTCCTTCCCATGGGGTTCAATCCTTCAGGAACAGACTCCTCCAGCACAGGTCCCCCACGGGCCATAAGTCTTGCCAGAGGACCTGCTCCAGCACAGGCTCTCCATGGGGTCACGCCCTCCTTCAGGATCATCCATCTGCTCCGATGTGGTGTCCTCCATAGGCTGCAAGTGGATATCTGCTCTACCATAGTTCTCCATGGCTGCAGGGGGGCAACCTGCATCACCATGGTCTTCACCACAGGCTGCACAGGCACCATCTCTGTTCCAGTGCCTGGAACATTTCCTCCTCCTCCTCCTTCTTCAATGACTTTGATGTCTCCATAGTTGTTTCTCTCACTTCTGTCTCCCAGCTGCTGTTGCACAGCAGTTTTTACCCCCCCTTCTTAAGTATGTTAGCACAGAGGCACTACCAACATTGTTGATTGCCTCAGCCCTGTCCAGTGGCAAGTCTGTCTTGAAGCAGACTAGAACTGACTCTGTTGGACACGGGGGCAGCTTCTGGCATCTCTTCACAGAAGCCACTACTGTAGGCCCACTGCTACCAAAACTTGCCACATAAACTCAATACCCTATACTCAGGGACTACAGAGTAAACCTCTGGGGGTTACCACGGGAGGGGGAAAAGGCCACCACGGGCCAGGCTCAGCCTGCATCTCCTTGGGTGTCAGGGTGCTGCTGCACCCAGGAGGGATGTCCCCTGCAACCAGGAGGGATGACTTCGCATCCACTCAAATTCCCCTGGCACTTGCAGCCACTGGCCAGAGCACCCCAGCCCAGCCCTCCACCAGCTTTGACACTTCCCCCGGGGGAATACACCTAGCAAGGCCCTCCCTAAAACCTCAGCACCAGTCTCATTGGCTACTGGGGCCGCCCCACGACACTGGCACAGCCAGAGCTGCCCAGGCAGAGCATCCCTGGGGAGAAGTGCATGGTCACAGCTCACGTGACCCCTTCCTCCTTCTGCTACACTTGTTCCTGCACACTTGCTGCCGGCACCATGCGGCTCCCTCGCCTCCTCCTTCTCTTTTTCCTTCTCCTCCTCCTCCCTGGGACGTGGGCAGATTCAGAGGGTAAGTGAGATCCCTGGCTCACCCCCATCTGCTCCCATCCCTGCACTGCGGGACCCCACAGAATTGGCAAGGGGTGGGCACAGACAGACCACTGTCCCCATCACCAAGGGCCCACACACACGCACACACACCTCACAGCACTCAAAGCTGCCCCATCCCTGCTCAACTGCTTGCAGTTTCCTGCTCCACACCATCCTGCCCAGCACAGCACCACTGGCTACATTTAGACACCTGAGCAGCCAAGGGGGCAAGGGGACCCTCAGCCAGGCCTGGGGTGCTGTGGTGCCCCCCAAAAATGCTTGCCTCCTGCAGGGAGCCTGTGGGCAGCAGAGGTTCTCATCCCCTCATGGCACAACAGCCCTGCACTGCGATCCAGCCCTTTGAGCAGTTCCTGGGCACTGCCCTCAGCCTGAGGGATCATTTCTCTTGTAATCAAAGGGTCACCGGATCATCTGCGTTCTCCCCTGTGAAACAACACTCAAAGGTTCCTCTTGCAGCTACAATGAGCCTTCACCTGCCTTCCCAGCCTGTGCTTCCCATTCCATGGGCAGGCACTCACTGTGCCCTGGCCAGGGGAGCACCCACTGCTCCAAAACGGGTTTCACTCTGCCCTGCTTAGTACTGGAGCCTCATTCAGTGCTGCAGCACCAAACTCAGTTTCCTGCCTGCAGTTAGGGTTTGGTCTCGAGCACTGCCCGGAAGCCCCTCAACTGGGGTGGAATGCCCCTCCCTCCCAGCCCCCCCAGCCCTTGTACTATGTGCAGATTCCAGTGGATCCGGGTCCTGGCATGGGTGCTCCTTGCCAGGGGAAGCATCACCCCAAACCAGCACTGAGGTCCCCCCAGCTATCCCTTCCACACAGCCAAGTAACAGCTCCCAGAAGGTCACACTGGGGAGGTGGATGGCTAAACAAAGGAAATTAGAGGAAAAGCAGGGAGAGACTCAGCAAGGCCATGGGAGGAAACAGCAAAGTGTGTACAACTGAGGATTCCCACCACCCTGCCTGCCTGCCCCATCTTGCCCTGCCTGTCTCCAGGGACAATGCAAACCACCCTTCCTCTCAGGGCTGCCCACCAGCACTGGAGCCAGCAGACCCCTGACCTCTACCTTCATCCTCATGCACCTCAATGCTGCTTCATCTCCACCCTCTCCCCGCAGGTTCTTTTAAACTCCACATTTTCCAAACCTTTGTCTTCCACAACATGAGCTTTGCGGACACTTCAGCCTGGGCCACCCTGGAGGACATCGTCTTTGCTACCATGCAGAAATACACCGGGAACATCCTCTACCTCCACCCATGGGTCTACCCTGCCCTGCCTGCAGCAGAGTGGGAGAATCTGAAAAACCTCTTCAGTGTCTACATTCACAACTTCATCCTGTCCCTGTCGAATGATGCCAGGCTGTACCAGACACCCTGTGAGTACCAGGTGCTCAGCACCTCCTCACCCAAGACAAGGAGCTGCAAGAAGCAGCTCAGAGTCACCACCCACAGCTTTCCCAACTGGGGCTAGCAGGAGGGCAGAAAATGGGCCTCATCCTGCACCAGCAAGACCCCTAAACCACCCTGTCCTGTGCGGAGGTCACACGGGGCCATCCTGGTGTTCAGCACAAACCTTGGCCACGTTCAGCTCCACTTACACCCTCACACCAGCCCCCTATTGCTCTCTGGGCACCACAAATCCCACCAGGACAGCTTGAGGATGACAAGCTGCAGGGCTCAGGACAGGTTTCTCACCTGCAGAGTTTCCACCTGGTTCAAAGCAGAGCAGTGACATGGGGAAAGAATAGAATAGAATAGAATAGAATAGAATAGAAAGAATAGAATAGAATAGAATAGAATAGAATAGAATAGAATAGAATAGAATAGAATAGAATAGAATAGAATAGAATAGAATAGAATAGAATAGAATAGAATAGAATAGAATAGAATAGAATAGAATAGAATAGAATAGAATAGAATAGAATAGAATAGAATAGAATAGAATAGAATAGAATAGAATAGAATAGAATAGAATAGAATAGAATAGGTTGGAAGTGACCTACAACAATCATCTAGTCCAACTGCCTGACCAATTTAGGGTTGACCAAAAGTTAAAACAAATTATTAAGGGCATTGTCTAAATGCCTCTTAAGCACTGACAGGCTTGGGGCATTGACGATCTCTGCAATTAAAAGTTTCCTAATGTCAAGTCTGAATCTCCTGTGATGCAGCTTTGAACCATTAGGCATCCTGTCCCTGGATCCCAAAGAGAAGAGATCAGCACCTCCTTCTCCACACCCCCTCCTCAAAAAGCTGAGGTCGCCCCTCAGCCTCCTTTTCTCCACACTAGACAAACCCAGAGTTCTCAGCCACTCCTCAGAGTACATGTCTTCCAGCCCTGTCACCAGCTTTGTTGTCCTCCTCTGGATGCATTCAAGGACATTCACGTCCTTCTTAAATGGTGGGGGCCAGCACTGCACACAATACTCAAGATGAGGCTGCACCAACGCTGAACACAGCAGGACAATCCTCTCTCTTGACCAGCTGGTTATGCCCTGTTTGATGCACCCCAGGATGCAGTGTGCCCTCTTGGCACACTGCTGGCTCCTATTGAGCCTGGTGCCAAGCAGCACCCCCAGATGCCTCTCTGCAGGGCTTGTCTCCAGCCACTCATCTCCCAGTTCATGTTTGTGTCCAGTATTACTCTTTCCCAGGTGCAGAATCTGGCATTTGCTCTTGTAAATGCCATTTCATCCCACTGATGATTGCCCCATGCTCCAATCTATCCAGATCCCTCTGCAAGGCCTCTTGTCCCTCAAGGGAGTCAACAACACCTCCCAGTTTGTATCATCAGCAAATTTGCTAATGGTACATTCAACTCCTGCATCCAGATCATCGATCAAAATATTGAACAGCAATGGCCATAGGACTGAGCCCTGAGGGTCACTGCTGGTGACTGTTCACCAGCCAGATGTAGCCCCATTCACTGCAACCCTTTGAGCGCTGCTGTCTAGCCAGTTCTTCACCCAGTGCACCATGAACCCACCCACCCCACAGTTGGATTTGTCCAGAAGGATGTTGTGAGGGACAGTATCAAAAGCCTTACTAAAATACAGGAAAACTACATCCACTGCCTTCCCCTCACCCACAAGGTGTGTGACCTTATTGTAGAAGAATATCAAATTGGTTAGACAGGACTTCCCCTTTGTGACACGGTGACTGTGCCTGATGACTGGATTGTCCTTTAAATGCCTTTCAGTAGCACCCAGTATAATGTTCTCCATAATTTTTCCATGTACTGAGGTTAGACTAACATGTCTGTAGTTTCCTGGGTCTTCCCTTACACCCTTTTTGTAAATTGGAATAACATTGGCTAGCTTGCAGTCAGCAGAGACCACCCCAGACTCTCAAGACCTTTGGTAGGTGATCAAGAGGTGTCCTGCCATAACATCCACCAGCTCCTTCAGCATTTAGATGAATCAAATGCTTGGACAAATCAAGTACTTGGATGAAACAGCTGATCCCTTACAATTTCAGCATCCACAAATGGAAAGTCACTGTTCCTGCAGTTGTGGTCCTCTGACTGAGGACCAGGCAGCCCAAGATCTATCAGTATTTCTAAAGACTGGAGGAAAAAAAAAAGTGTTGAATGCCTCCACTTCTTCTTTATTCTTGTTAGTCACATGACCAGCTTCAACAAGTATCGGTCCAATGTTTTCTTTAGACCTCTTGCTTTTAACGTACTTTAAAAGCCCTTCTTGCTGTCTGATACAACACTGGCCAGTTTCAAATCTAATTGAGCTTTGGCCTTTCATGTCTTCTCCCTGGGGAGAATGACTTAGGGTGCAGAGGGAAGAAGAAAGGGCTGTGCCCAAAGAAGCAAGTGCTGGGCTGCAATTTCAGGCTCCAGATCTAGCTGCACTCATGATGCCCATTGTGCCCTCCAGACCCCTTTGTGTTCCAGTGCATGACCGGCTGCGACTTGTATCCCAACGGGTCCTATACCAAATTCTACCATCTTGCCTACAATGCCCACAACTTCCTCAGCTTCAACATAGACAACATCCACTGGGAGAGGCAGCAGGAGAGTCAGCTGGCAGCGCAAGTTGAGAGGCAGTTCAACACCTTCACCGGCTTCTCTGAGACTCTGCAGCACCTTCTCAATGTCACCTGTGTTGACCACATGAAGAAATTAATTGAGTATGGGAAGGCAGCTCTGGAAAGACAAGGTGAGACCACCCTGACCCTGGCATGGCCACCTCAAACCCTACACAACCTGGGGCCAAGCAGTGCCCCACCAGGGCTACCCTCACCCCTTGGCTCTTGCCCCTCAGAGCTGCCCGTGGCCACGGTCTTTGCCCGCACACTCAGCCCAGCCCAGATCCTGCTCGTTTGCCGCGTCACCGGCTTCTACCCACGGCCCATCAGTGTGGCCTGGCTGCGCGATGGCCAGGAGGTGCCACCAGGCCCAGAGCTCAACACCAGTGCCATCCTGCCCAACGCTGACCTCACCTACCAGCTCCGCAGCACCTTGGCCGTGGCCCCCCATGATGGGCACAGCTACGCCTGCCACGTGCGCCACCACAGCCTGGGTACCCGCAGCCTCCTCATCCCGTGGGGTAGGTGCCACCCATGGGGATGGGGCGTGGGGTACAGGCAGAGGGCCCTGGTCCCATGTAAGGTGCCTGAAGGATAGTGGGTCAGGCTCTGATGGCAGATCCAGAAATGGACTCCTGTACACCCAGAACCCCTCTCTCCTCTCTTCTCCAGGCAGCTCCAAGGTAGCTCTCAGTGTCAGCATCACCATTGTGGTGCTGCTGACCATGGCTGCAGCCCTTGCTGGGGCCATCTGGCACTACAGGCACAGGTGAGGTCTCCTCCTCATCCAGTTGCATCAGCCCCATCAGCTCCAGGCCAAGGCACATGGGACCTGCCTGGCCAGGGCTGCTTGCCCTTGTCCAGCCTCACTCACATCCTCCTCTCCTGCAGGTGCTGAGAGCACAGGCTACACCAAACCAGGGATACCCCAGGGCCACACTGGACCCCCACGTCTTGCTGATAATAAACCACTAATTAACACCCCCACGCATGTGGAACTCCTGGTGTGCCATGACCAGCGCCGGCAAGCACATGGCATCATGTGACTCCTGCCCACCCCAGGACAGATGGGCAGAGCCCCAGTGCAGCACAGAGGCATGTCCACACTCTTGATCCCAGGGTGAAACACCAGGACAGCCCCCCAACACCTAGAGGGTGTCCCTGGCCCCAGCCCCTAGTCCTGGGACAGCGGGCTCCCCACAAAACAGTAGGACTGAGCCAGTGCCAACGTCGGCTGGGGCAGCAATGCAGCAGGGCAAGGGAGAACCATCTTCCCCACACTCACCCTTCTGGGGGTACATCAGCACCTCTGCACCAGATCCCAGTCCCTGAGACCAGGGGATGGTGACACACAGGCGCAGGGCCTGCACACAGTTTGAGGGCATGGGGAGCCCAGGCATGCAGCCGGCTCTGGGAATAGGGTTCACCTCCCTTGTGGGAAATTCAGTCCCAGCCAATGCTGGGGGCAACAGTACAGGAGGGGCAGAGATGTCTGTGCCATGCAGGGACAGGTGTTTAGGGCACAACTGGCAGCAAAGGACATTCCCATCAGGGACAGTGGATGCAGCCCACAGCCAGGCAGCACACCCACCTGCACCAGGGGCAGAAAAGAGGGGTTGGGTCACTGACACAGCCCCAGGTGTCAGGCTGCCATCGTAGCCATGCAACCAGGGGGATGGCCTTGCTCCCACCCAAATTCCCCCCACACTTGTGGCCACAGGCCAGGGTGCCCTAGCCCAGCTTTCCTGTCCTCCTTTGTGACCTCATGGGCAAGGGGCTCCCCCTTACCTGCCCACCCAGCTGCTCACCCTTGTACGTCTCTTCATCACCCTTCTCACTGTTCCCCACCCCATCCTGTCATTTTCCCTCATCCCCAACGTCTCCCACTCTCCCCATACATCCCCAACCCTGGTGCTGATCCTTTCCTCATCTCAAACTGCCTGTTCCCCTTCCTCAGCCTCACCTGTTCCCCTTCCTCAGCCTCACCTGTTCCTCCTGTGTCCCCATGGACCCCTTCCTCCTCCCCACACATCCCCGTGCCCCTATTCATAGAGCAAGGGCGACATGGGATCCCGGACACCCCGCACTCGACGCCCAGCTCGGACCCCCAGCAGCAGCCCAGAGCCCAGGCTCGGCCTTACCGCGGCCGAGCGCCCCGCCAATGGCGACACGTACCGCACCTGACGTCACCGGGCGCCAGGCAGGTGTGGGGTGAGCACGACTGGTGATGGCGAGGCGGGCTGCCTCGCACCGCTCCCGGCCTACCGGGACAGCCCCGCCTCGGATCCCCCCCGGATCCCCACCCCCCCCCGGCCCCCGGCCCTCCATGGCGAGCACCCTCGGGGCTTTCCCCCGCGTCCCCCCCAGCCCCGCCCCGGATCCAGCCCTCAGCCACTCCCACCCGCAGCGCGCGGCGGGCCGTGGATGATCAAAGGCGGTTTCCCGTCCCAGGCATTGCCAGGAGCATCCTCCCAGAGGGGAGCCCATCAGCCACCAGCTCCAAAGGCCCTTTTCTCCTCATCTCCTACCCTGCCCCACGTCACCCCAACTGCCACAGCATCACCCCGTGGTGCCGGGGCTCAGGTGCTGGCCCTTGCTCTCAGTGCTGGTGGTCCCTGGGCCAGGGCCTGTGAGGCTGCGGCACCCCACCTCCCCGAGGAGCCGCTCTCCACATGTTCCCTCTGTCCCACCCCGCAGTATCCTCTGCCAGACAGAGGTGAAGGCAGTAGACATGCACCGCATTGCCTTTGGATCTTCAAGGAGACTCTCCCTTCTCCAGCGGCCCCTACTCCTACATGGGGACACTCTCTTTCCCCAAGCAGCACAAAGAGCACTGCCCAGCCTGCCTGAACCAGAGGTTCTCCTGCCATTGAGGACAAGTACTGTAGGCACTGCGTGGGAGATCCCAATGATATCCCAAAAGAAGGAATCTTTCACCTGGTATGCAAGACAATATACACTGGGTTGAGGTATTTCTTTAATTCCTTGTCTGCACAGAGAGGGATTCTAGGTGCTGAGTCCACAAAGCTAGCACCACACAAAATGTAAGAAACAAGCTCACGTATGTGATAGGTAGTACATTGTTCATCAAAATTCCATTGAAGATAAGGGGGAAGGATGTTGCCACCTGAGCTATGCAGGGCTAATCATATTGCTACATTGCGTAGGACTAACTGCAAGCGCTTCGCTAAGCGAACAGAGTACAGCGAGATTGTGAAGGGGGGGGGTTGAGGGAAGGAAGCAAGAAGTACGAGGAGTTTGTGATGCGAGGAAGACACAGAGCCTTCATCCTCATCCCCACGACCACCAGGAGGCAGAGAACAACCCCCTGGCAACGAGGCGCGCAGACGCAGAGTACCCCTCTCGAAGAGACACAGATACCGGAAGGCGGAGGATATAAAAGGAAAGACTTTTGGGGAGTGGGTGCGCGCCGTTGGCGGAGTTGAACTGCCCGGCCGCCCGGCGCTGTTTTGATTGTTGCCGCTTGCTGAATAAACAATTGAAATTTTAATTGGCTTTGACTCCCATAATTGGGCAATTTTGGGAGACCAACTTTATAACAAAATTGGTGCTGTGACTCGGATCACGGCTTTCTGGCAGAGCCCCATATGGGGGAGGCGCCCCGCTGAATAGCGGCCCCTGTCTGAGGATTGCCCCGCTGAAGCCCCGACCGACGAACCCTAAAAAATTCGGCAACAAGCAAAAGAACACCGGTAACCCCATAATCTTTGTGCACGAAGTCCTGGACAAAGACGCAAGGTTGCTTGAGTATAGGCCAGTATTCCGTTCGGTTGGGGTTGGGTTTCCCGGAGCGTGGTGTTGTGAGACGTCCAGCAGGACGAAGCGAGTGCGGACCCCTCGGTAGTGCGGTTCCCATATCCCACAAGGGACTGGGCCACGAAAAGGGGGAAAGAGATTGTGTGAGTGTGTGAAGGCGCTCCAGAAGATGGGACAGAAGAAGAGCAAGCCTTCTGATCCCATGGGTGGTCTGGGACCCCGGATGAGGTACCCCCAAATACCACCAGATAGTCCTTTAGGTTTAATGATAAACCATTGGGAAGATTACCCCTTCTAGGCGGGGTAAGGACAAAGTAAAAATGATCTATTATTGTATGGAAGTCTGGGGAGGCAAACAAATTAGAGGTGACCGCCTCTATTGGCCCATTTTTGGGGTCTTTTGAAGATTGGATTTGTCAAGCCTTAAACATCTATGTTAACTCAAAGGAACCCTTTAGTTTGGAGGAGAGTGATTATGCACATATATGGTTAGTATCAGATACCCGAGTGAATTTATACCCTCTCAAAGAAAAAGGGGAAAGGGTCAGAAAAAAAAAAAAAAAAAGAAGAAGAAGACACGCAATGAGGATGAAACTCCTATTTCTCCCCCTCCTTACATACCTCCACCCCCACCTCCGGCTCCTTTACCTTTCCCGACTGCGCCGGAATACCCAGAAGATTTAGACTCCCCACCAGATTCCCCAAAGGAGCAAAGAAGAGTTGGGAAAAGGAGAAAAATTATTTTTAGATGGGTCCTCTCGGGTGGTGGAGGGGAAAAGGAAATCAGGATATGCCATAATCGATGGAAAAAAACCTTTGAAGTTATAGAATCGGGACCCTTGAGTCCCGGCTGGTCAGCACAGGAATGTGAATTATATGCAGTGTTGAAGGCTTTGAAACTGCTAAAAGGAAAGGTAGGAACTATATACACCGATTCTGGGTATGCCTTTGGAGTAGTGCATACTTTTGGGAAAATATGGGACGCAAGAGGCCTAATTAATACCCAGGGGAAGGATCTGGTGCATCAGGAGTTAATATTACAACTTCTACAAGCTGTACGGGGGCCCACCGAAATAGCGGTAGTACACCTAAAAGGACACCAGAGGGGGCTAAACACTTTAGTACGAGGGAATAACCTTGTTGATCAAGAGGTAAAAAGGGCAGCTTTATTGGCACTGCACCTAGATGACCTTATAGTAGCCAGAAAGCAATGTGTTAACTGTGGAAGTAGCGACTGCTCCTGTTGCGCTTGCTGGAAAGACTTTGGGGTAGATGGCATAGAATGTGTATGTGAGAAACCAGGTCATAAGTGGTGTTTCTTTCATGGGAAACCTCATGAGATCTTAAGCTTTACTATACAAGAGAAAGCAAAATTGAATCAAATGGGGATTGAACAAAAACCTGGTGGGAGGTGGGAACTCCCGGACGGCCGAGAAGTTCTCCCAAAACCTGTAGCTGCCAAAATAATGCAACAATTTCACCAGAAAACTCATTGGGGAACCCAGGCATTAGTAGATCAATTTGCAACCAAATATATGTGTATTGGAATATATGATATAGCCAAATGAGTGGTGGGGGAATATCTCATTTGCCAAAAAGTAAATAAACATTAAATAAGGAAACAAGTGCGTGGGGGAAGAGAATTGGCTCGTAGGCCTTTTGCAAAAAAAATACAAATAGACTTCACCGAGTTACCAAAGGTAGGGAGGTATAAATACTTATTAGTAATCATAGATCATCTAACCCATTTTGTGGAAGCCTTTCCCACAGCATGAGCCATGGCCCACACAGTTACAAGAATATTACTTGAAGAGATTATACCTCAGCATGGAACAACAGAAGTAATCGATTCAGACAGGGGCCCACACTTTGTATCCAGAGTAGTCAAGGAGACTCTGGCTGCCCTGGGTACACAGTGGCAATACCACACCCCATGGCACCCACAGAGCTCAGGAAATGTTGAATGAATGAATGGAGGAAAAAAAAAAAAAAAAAAAAAAAAAAAATAAAGCAGCTTACCAAGTTAATGTTGGAAACCAAAATGTCATGGGTAAAATGTCTCCCCTTAGCTTTGTTAAACATCAGGACCCAGCCCCAAACCGATTGTCCCGATCTGATATCGGGGAGGGTTCTTAAACAATCCCAAGAGCGAGATTAAGACACAAACAAGGTCAGATGTCGTACAATGTTGTGAACTTTACTGAATAAGCAACTGATAGTAGCGATAGGACAGGGAGAAAAAGGAAGAGAAAGTCAGAATCCCTAAGCTAGAAAGCAGTAGAGATACAGCGAGACTAAGTACCACCACCACGGCTCCAGCAATGTTCTGCTGGCTCGGTCTCCATGCCGGTGATGGTGTTCCAGGCTCCGCCGAAGTCTCCGCTCACTCCAGAGGCCCCCCCCAAGCCCCGCTTTGACACAGTCCCTTTTAGTCCCCACGAAAAGTCCACCCATTTCCACGGAGCTCATTGTTGCCCCGTGGTCTTCCAAGCGCTCATGCCCAGGTGTTCACGGTGGTCTTGCGGGCGAGGGTGCACATCTTCCTCACCTCTTCCACACGGCTCGCACGCAGGTGCAGCTTGATGTTGTTTTAGCTTTAGGCGGATGTCGTGGTTTCGTCAGGGACTATTCGTCGCGACAACAGGATGCTGAGGCCAGAAAGTGGTAGCAGTGCATCAGAAATGTTGAGACAAAGTCCCTTACACCGCCCCGTGGCTCAACATTTCTGTCTGTCGTGGTGGTGTGAAAGATAACGGTACAGAGAGAGAGAGAGAGAGAGAGAGGGAGAGAGATAGAAAAGGCCAGAAGTAGAGCAATACAAAAACAAACAAAATTTCCAGCAAATTTTGCATCAGTAAACATGTGTTTAACAATATTCCTAACAACTATTAACAACTTTAGTTAACAAACATCCTTAACAATATTCTTAACAACTACTTAATTTTACAAAATCAAAACATCTTATAAATCTATTCTAAGGCTCCGACGCATTACCAGAAGAACACGACACCAGTCGACATGGTTGACATTCGCAGCCACAAGAAAGAAGTATTATAATAACAATTAAGAGAATAGTTAACAAGCCAAAGGCCAACAACTGAATTAAAAGTAAATCAAACAGCAGGTCCATTTTTTTAACAGAATACCGCTAAGCGTCTGAGGCCCTGGCAGTTCAGGAGGTCTGGTCTGCCGGAGTTGGGATCAGCATGTGCCAAGGGGAAAATAGCTTTCCACACCCCTTTATCCTAAAGTGCACGCGTCATTTGTGCCTAGAAACTTCTATTCCAAATTTAAACAAAGGTAGTCAAACAAAACAACACCACTATTCATAACAGCATTAATAGTCTAATCAAACATATAAAAAAAGGGTAACAATAACATAAATACCTATCAACAGTTTTCTACCCAAACCTACTTAAACAGCATGTGTCTTAGGCCGGGCCGTGGGATGTGCTCCCGGTCTTTGGGGATGGGGAGGGGAGGGAGGTGGTGGTTTACATAAACAGGTACAACTACAAGAAGGTTTACATGGGCACTTAAAGGCCGAACACATACATACCACAAGGGAAAGTGTGGCAAGAGCTAGCAATGCAACCACCACAAAATTAAGTATCAAAAGCGCATACATTCTGGTCGATTTTTGGAGCTGAAGATGGTCTGACTACGTAGCAGGAAAATGGATGTCCACGGCCCCAGCCCAAAGTGCATGTGTCATTTAAGTAAGTGATACAGAGGCAGATTTTGATTGACGAACGACATGAATCTGCTTTACACCACCAGGTGAGGCAGTGGTTATGAACTGCATGTTAGATACAACGTGTTGGATTAACTGAACAAAACAAGGAATAATACATGGTAAAAACATCAAGGCGCCAAATGCACATAGCAGATAAAGTAAAAGCTGTTTTACCCATGGTGTTCCAGGTAACCAAGACCATACATCACCATTCCAGCCATCCCATGTTTGAACGGGGACATGGGATAATTTCCTAATAACTGTGGTCAGTTGAAGGACTACTTCACCTACATCGTCTATTTCCAAACAACAATTAGAGACATTTAGTTTTCCACATACTCCTCCTTCTCCAGCTCCAATTGAGGACCACCGGCCTCTGGGAGGAGGAAAAACAGAGGTCAGATAATCCCTATATAACAAATCCCTGACCAGTTTGCTGGTAGTTGCTTGTAGGCAGTATATCCACAAATCCAGTAATGGCCTTTTCTGGCTTTGGCACCTTTAGCAAATGGTCCAGCTGCAGCCTTTGGAAATTGAAAATAAGTTGTGTTTTCATTTCCCAAAGGGATGGGGGAAAAAAAAAAAAAAAAAAAAAAATGTTTGGGCTATTGTTTGTCCAGCCTGTCAGAAATGTTGAGACAAACAAAGTCCAACACAATCCCTTACACCGATGTAGGGATCTCTCCCTTTGAAATGCTATATGGGATGCCTTATGATTTGGAAGAGCCCCCAGATCACCCCCAGCTCAAAGAATTAAGAAAAAAATCCTACCTAATACAACTAATGGCGAAGAGAAAACAACTACAGGCCCGAGGGATGGTAGTACAAAAGGCCCCCCTTAGATATAGCAATGCATCAAATTCAACCAGGGGATAAAGTATTAATTAAATATTGGAAAGAATCCTCCTTGACCCCTCTTTGGGAAGGACCCTATGTCATTCTTATCACTACAGAGACTGCGGTTCGGACTGCTGAAAAGGGGTGGACACATGCAAGACGCGTGAAAGGACCTATACAAGATCCCTCCTGGCAGGTGTCCAGCTCTCCCAGAGATCTACGAGTCACCCTTCGAAAGACCTGAATGAACACTGTAAACATCACTGTACAGGATTTCACAGAAGGACTTGATGAGTGAGACCCTAATATTTTGTCCAATTGAAACCTATATTTGTTTCCCTTTTGTATGCATAGAGTGTAACATATGTAAAGGAGGTTGGTGGATTCACAATACAGTTGGGACAAATCTCCGATCTAGTTGTAACCAGTGTTACCAACTGGAACGGAGACTAACCAATCAGGCCTTAAAAATTGGAGTAAAACCAGGGAAAATAATTGAAGACTCTAAAACTTGGTGGGAAATATTTACCAAGGGGATAAATCCCGAAAGGGAATGCACTCACCCTAACTGGCCCACAAAATACCAACCTCGGATTCTAAGGGTAATCTGCAGAAAGCAGGTCGCCTGGATCCCCTGTCAAGGGGGCCTGAGATTAAAGCTAAGAATCAGGAGACCTATATATACCCCAGAGTAGAGGAAAATGTACCCCTTAAGAATACGACTGCTGCCGAGAAGATGGAACACCCTGCTGCTCTAAGCAACAGAGTAGGCAGAGGAGGCAGAGACATACAAAGGTGGGGAAAGATTCCTTACTCTACGCTAAAGGGAGAGAGGCCCCTGAGAAGTAAAAGGGCAGAAAAGAGTGCAAAGCACATTGACAAAGGGACAAGGTCCCCCTTATATGAAATTTAAAAAAAAAAAAAAAAAAAAAAAATTAAAACTCTAAAAATTCTCAGAATTCTGCCAACCTTCTATTGGATTTATTGGACTATCTGGCCAGGTGTACTATTCTTAATACATATACCACAAGCATGGGCAAGAATGAACCACCAACCCCATCACCCTCTTGAATGGACCTTAACTACTGAAGGGGAGGGTCGGAAACAAATACAGACCATAACAACACCAGGGGCACCGACATTTATAAGTCCCCTGTGTACACCGGTGCCCATAATGCCTTGTATACAGGACTCAGGATTTTATCTCTGCTCCAGTTCCAATCCAGGAAGAAAGTATTGTAATTATCCTAATCAATATTATTGTGGCCACTGGGGATGTGAGACTATAGCCTCAGACTGGGTGCCAGGGGCAGGGCTGGACAGGTATTTGAAGGTACAATGGGGGCCTTACAAGTGCATCACCCCCCCCAAGGACTCCATAAGGCTGGGATTCACAGCGACACGTGAGGGTCCCAAATGATCCGATACCGGTGGGGCCCAGTCTGAGATATTGGCTGATGAATTGGCTAAAGGAATGCCAGAAGTGGAGGAAAGTTTCATCCTGAGTCAACAGGCACTCAAGAGATTTGATGAACAAAATGGTAAAAAGAAAAAAAGGGGGATTGTGATAGGTTGTACATTGTTTGTTCATCAAAATTCCATTGAAGATAAGGGGGAAGGATGTTGCCACCTGAGCTATGCAGGGCTAATCATATTGCTACATTGCGTAGGACTAACTGCAAGCGCTTCGCTAAGCGAACAGAGTACAGCGAGATTGTGAAGGGGGGGGGTTGAGGGAAGGAAGCAAGAAGTACGAGGAGTTTGTGATGCGAGGAAGACACAGAGCCTTCATCCTCATCCCCACGACCACCAGGAGGCAGAGAACAACCCCCTGGCAACGAGGCGCGCAGACGCAGAGTACCCCTCTCGAAGAGACACAGATACCGGAAGGCGGAGGATATAAAAGGAAAGACTTTTGGGGAGTGGGTGCGCGCCGTTGGTGGAGTTGAACTGCCCGGCCGCCCGGCGCTGTTTTGATTGTTGCCGCTTGCTGAATAAACAATTGAAATTTTAATTGGCTTTGACTCCCATAATTGGGCAATTTTGGGAAACCAACCTTATAACAACGTATATCAAAAAAAGCTTTATTCAGGGACAAAGTCAGTGGAGCAAAGAATACAGCGCTGGGTGCAATGGTGTGCACCCCACCCCAGCAGGGGCTTCTGTTTATAGAGCAGCCAGGAGATTTCATTGGTTGAGCAAAAATGGCAGGTTTTCTCCTCTTTACACCTGCGCAGCTCCCTTTTCTTTGTTTCTGCCAGGCTGTCTCTCTCAGTACTTTTCCACTGCCCTCGGGAGGGTTGGAGGTTTGGGGGGGGGCGGGGGGCGGCAAAGTGCAGGTTCCTCTTCACCAGGAGTTCTTCGCTTGCTTTTCTGCTGGCTTCCATTCTCCCCCGGCCCCTCCCATCCAGGTTCCCCTGTACATGACACCTAACCACAGACCACCCTCCCATCCTCTTGCTTGCCCAACTCCCCACAATGCCCAACCATATGCCTAATCTGTGATCAAAAAAGGCTTAACTTTTATAATTTTAACAATACTAATTTAATAACACCTTTAGCCTAAGTCAATAAAAGTAATTGTTTAATTACTTTTAGCGAAAGCAAAATCTTTCTGTTATTTATAACACAAAAGAACTTCAGTGTATTTATACACTTCAAACTATGCGAATACACATTTACTGTAATGACCAGTGGGTAGTGTCCTATCACTCTGTCCCTCCTTGGTTAACAAGTCTCAATTTGATTTAAAGTTACAGTGTCTTTTTATTATTCTGAGCAAACATAAAGGATGTTGGGGATGGGGGCAGGTCTTCCTGGTCTTAAATTGAGTCAGCGGTCACAATATCCCTCTGTCACCTTTACTTTTACCCTAGCTACTGCAGAAGTTGCTGAGTTTATGCTTTGCACCATTGTCTCATTTCAGTTATCTTCCCTGTAAAAAAATATCAGTCCTTGAAGTTCCTCCTTTGAGGAAAAGTGATTAGCAAGGAATGCAAGTGGAGTTGCTGATTAGCAGTTGACATTTGTCTTTGGCTTATCACCAGGGGACATAGAGGAACCATGACAGCAGTCCCTGAAATAGGTGAGCAGAGTAATAGCGACAGAAGTTCCATGCAATTCCTCACTCTTGGAGGCAAGACCAGCAGCATCTGGTCCCTAGTGCTCACACATGTGCTCAGCAATCTTGACTGTATCATTGGCTTCTTCAAGCAAACTTTTGGATAGATTGTGTTTGCCTTCATAATCATTATGTGAAAATTTGAACTTAAACTTCTTGAACATGCCCAGAACAAAGTTTCCCAGTGCTTCCAAAAGAATGTCCCAGTAACTAACCTCTCCTGCTGTCACATAATGAAAAAACTACTCTGGAAAGACAAGACTTGAAAAAATAAATTCTCTCTCAGGACCACAGTGCTTCTTTGAGCCTTCTCCTGCAGCCTCTGCCTCAGCCAAAGGGCTGACAATACGGAGTCAGGCTGTGATGGAGCTGCAGAAGCACCCCTACGTGCCAGTCATACAAACCAAAGAAGGGAGCTACAAGGCACCCAAGGAACCTCAGGTCTCTCCTGCAGGGACAGTCACTGTGGCAGGGCCAGGGCTGTACCCTCCACATTCCTGGAGGCCATGCTTAGCCTAGGAGTAGCAGTAAGTCTCTAGGACTCTTACACATAGCATCTTTCCCAGCCCAGGAGCAGCAGCAGTGCTTGGGGAACCCTGTACCCCACAGCATGTCAATCAACCAGGAAAGGGGTAGGGATCACGGACATGTGCCCATAGCACTGTGCTTAGCAGTGGTGCTCCAGTCAAGCAGCAGCATTCCCACTGACAGTACACCAGCAAGGCCCTGGGATGCAGGCACACAGCTGCATGCTCTGTGGAGCTCCATGGAGCGGTGGCTCCATCCCCAGGAGACCAAAACCCTCACACAAAGCAGCATTCCCATCTGTGGGGTAGCACTGGGGATGCTGGCTCACAACCAGTGTGCCCAGACACAGTGTACCAGAGGGACTTGTGGATGCACGCCCTCAGAAGTGTTCATTTCCATCATGGGTGCACCAGCAGAATTTGGAGCCCTGGTACACAGCAGCTCTCCCATCCCTGTCAGACAAGATGATTCAGGGACCTTGTGCAGCATTTTTCTCAAGAACACTACAACGGGCCTCATACATAGCAGTGATCCCATTAGCATGAGACTGGTGGTGATCGAGGACCTGGGGACTAGCTTGTGCAGGTGTGTGTGATGTCACTTTTGTCTGTGTAGTTCATAGGGCAGGAGCAGAACCTGGCTTGTGCCGGTGCTCGTGATATCACTGATGGGTGAGTAGCTGATAGGTCAGGTGCAGGAACCTGGCTTGTGAAGACTCTTGTGATGTCACTGGTGGATGAGTAGCTAACAGGGCAGGAGCAGACCCCTGGCTTGTGTCATGCTTATGAGGTCACTGATGGTTCAGTAGCTCTTAGAGCTGGAGCAGGCATCTGGCTTTTGTAAGGGGCTTGTGAGTACACTGGTTGCTGAGTAGATGATAAGGAAGAGCAGGCTCATGGCCTGTGCTGTTTCTTGTAAGCCCACTGGTGCCAGAGTAGCTGATAGGGCAGGAGCAGCCACCTGGCTTGTGCAGGTGCTCGTGAGGTGACTGATGGGTGAGTAGCTTTGCAGGAAGGTTGGGAGAATTGTTGCATCTCTGGTTCCAGTCTGGCAACTGCTGCAGCTGCAACAATGGTGCACGAATCCCATTTCTTATAATAGTGTTTGGGGAAAATTTTATTGTACCTCTTGCAGTGAATTAAACACACTTCTGTGCTTAAGTTTAGAAAGATTTAATGAATGAGTTGGACAGAGTCCTAACGCCTTAAGCTGATCTACGAGGAACAGGTCTGCCTTAGAGATACTTGTGCGCATGTTTCAGCACATATTATGAGAGAAAGGCCTAATGAATGCTAAAAATATACTGCCTTATGCAAGATTGCTTTGGGCAGTATGCTTATTGTTCACAGTTTGACACTTCAAGCCCATCTTGGGTCAAAGCTTATCCTACAAATATCTAGAATAAACAACCAAATTCTACGTTTTACTGTCCAATATCCTAAATACGTAATTATGTACTAAATCCATATCATTGAAAACTTGCCTATCAGAATATTCCTTATAAATCCAGAAAAATGTTTTTTGCATCATAATTTATCACATTTTCAGGCTTGAATTAATGATTATTTTTCCTGGAAGTAATTTCGGAACTTGCGTGTGGTATTTAAGCACAACCCATTACAAGACGTAGTGCCAAGCAGCTGTGGTTCTGGCTGGCCATGGAGAGAAGCAAACACTGTGCATGCAAAGTAGGGCCATATAGATGGGCTGTGTCCTCGGAGGCAAGTCTCTGCCTCCAGAATGCTCTGCTGTCTGCTGAGAGCATGCAGGGAAGGACCTGATAGCTTTCCTGGTGCAGTGTTTATCTCTGATTGTTCTCTGTGTGGATTGTATCTGTCCTGAGCCAAGCACACAGTAGCTTTCAGATGAGGAATGGGTCTATTCCAAGGCAAAGTTAGAAATCAGGTTCCAAATTCTGTTTTGTTCAAGGCAATCAGGTGAAAATTTGTTGTCAGAACTGTCTGCATTGCTTACCATTTTGGTTTGAGTGCTCTCATCTAGTTCTAATCTTGCAATGTTTTTGCTGAAGTATCATAATTAAATAAAGCAAGCAGGTCTTCCACACCCACATACAGCTCTTTCCCACAGCTCAAGGTGAACAAACATAATCTCCAAGTGCATACTGGATGGAAGGCACAGATGGGGTCTTTTAGTTTACAAACTGTCCTCTGTTTGGGAGAAAGAAGGAGCAAGGCGGGGGGGGGGGACATTAAGAGTGATGGCATTTGTCTTCCAAAGTCACCATTATGTGTGATGGAAGTCTGCTTTCCTGAAGATGGCTGAACACTTGCCTGCCAACGGGAAGTAGTGAGTTAATTCCTTATTTTGCTTTGCTTCCACATGCAGCTTTTGCTTTCCCCATTAAACTATATTTATCTCAACCCATGAATTTTCTCACTTTTACCCTTCTGATCCTCCTCCCCATACTGCTGGGTGGTAGTGAACAAGCGGTTCTGTGGGGCTGAGCTACTGGCCGTGATTCAAGCAAAACAGTGTCTGTCCTATGTTTAGACTAGGAGTGCTTTAGAAAGGAGCTTTCTGCTGGGATTTGCACAGTTTATAGCCCAGGACAGCCATGTCTGTGACCATTACACGGGTTTCACTCTGTCAAGACAAGCTGTCATACAAGGGCTTTGGTCTCTGTCTCCCAAGCACAGTCAGAAATAGCATTATATTATCAAGCTCCTATGGGAAGCTTCCTAAGGAAGCTTCTCAGGAAACAGTTGTGTCCTGCTGCCTAGGCTTTGAACTAGTTCTGGTGAAGAAACTGATGAACAGATTGACACTAGACACTCAAGCTGCAAGTGTATGTATTTCCCAGCTTACACTTACTTGAAGGGACGCCTGCTTTGATGGCCCTGGGCCAGAAGGACATGAATTGTGCAGGTGGGCATTTATAGGTGTGTCTGTTGTACTTCCCAGTGCAATAAACACCTAAGGCAGAGGAGAACAGCACAGAAGCAGTGAAGCTCTGGCCTTTTTCTCAAGCCAAGGAGGCAATTTCACCAGGAGGTGGCTCTCCTTAGCAGCTGCACACTGCTAAGCCAGCTGTCTGAAAACACCTACAGTTCTTTCAAGGGGGTAAGCTGATTGTTTTGTACTCATTAATGCAGGGCAAAAGGAAAGCATGTTTGTCTTGTCTGAATGAACATCTGGAAAAATATTACTCACATGGTCAAGGTGCAATCTTGCAATATTGGTGTTTATCTTGGGAAGTTTGCAGATGGGATATGCTGGAGCCACATTCTTCCCATTCCTGGTCATGGAGGGCTCCACATAGTCACAAGGTCCCGGAAAGGAGATGTCTTCTGCAGGAGGTTTTGTTCCTTTAACTTGTGTAAGTGGGGGCTTTGGTTTTGGTAGGACTGTAACTGAGGTAAAATAGGAAGAAAAGAATGTGAAAGGACATCTACAAGAAACTGCATATTTAAAGCTCCTTTGTAACTGGAGGAGTTTCAGTTTCCAGGCTCAAGAAATTCCCTTCATGAGTGACTTTTTCCTCCATGAATAATACTCATGAGTTATTGTATTTTGAGCTTGGTCAGCAGCCAAACACGATACACCCGCTCACTTCTCCCTTCCAGAGATGAGAAGGGACAAATGAGCCAGGCATGGGGTTCCAGATAAGACTGGGATGGGGAAAAAAATCACCCTTTATGGTCACTAGAAAAAGGCAGACTCATTAGGGGAAGAAAAAAAAAGAACATACATTTATTACAGACACTAACAACACATAACAGAGTAGGACAGTGAGAAACGTTGCCACATCTTGAGAACACCTTCCCCCCACCCCTCCCTTCTTCCCGGGCTCAGTTCTGCTCCCGATATCTCTACCTCCTCCCCCAGCGGCGCAGGGGCAGGGAATGGGGGGTGCAGTCAGTGCTGCCACTTCCTCCATCTTTGGTGGGGGGAGCTTCTAGAAGTTCTCCTCCTGCTCCATCATAGTCCCCCTCTCACAGGAGACAGTCCTCCATAGACTTTCTCTGACATGAGTCCCTCCCATGGGCCGCAGCATTCCCCACACTGCTCCGTCATGGGTCACCAACTTCCTCCGACTGGATTCTCTCCCACGGCTGCAGCCATTCCTGAGCTGCTCCGGCATGGGACATCCCCGCATGCTGCAATCCTCCCAGTGCTGAATTACAGCAGCGGGGTCTACCTTTTCCCACAAGACCCTGGCCTTCTTTGGGCACAGCACCTTGCTCATCCAGGCAGAAGCCACAGGCCATAAATCAATGTCTGCTCCACTGTAGATCTCCATGGGTGGCGGGGGGGGCCGCCCTGCCGTCTCAACACAGGATACAGGGGGGTCTCTGCTCCAGCACACCTCCCCCCTCCTTTCTTCCTCCGTTCCTCCACTGACCTTGGTGTTCATGCAGCTGCTGCAACTCCTCCTCACAAGTCCCACTGCACATCACCACGTCCCTTCTTAAATACGTTATCGCAGAGGCGCAGCTGATGGGCTCAGTTTCCAAACAGAATTGGATCTGACTTGGAGCTGGGTGACACCAAGCTGAGTGGAGAGGTTGACATGCCTGAGGGAATGGATGCCATCCAGAGGGACCTGGACAAGCTTGAGAAGTGGGCCCACATTAACTTCATGAGGTTCAACAAGGCCAAGTACAAGGTCTTTAACCTAGGTCAGGGCAACCCCCTGTATTGATACAGGCTGGGGGATGAAGGGATTGAGAGCAGCCCTGAGGAGAAGGACTTGGGGGTACTGGTAGATGAAAAGCTGGACATGTACACTTGCAGTCCAGAAAGTCAACCATATCCCAGACTATATCAAAAGTAGTGTGGCCAGCAAGTCAAGGGACATGATTCTGCCCCTCTATTCTGCTCTGGTGAGACCCCACCTGCAGTACTGTGTCCAACTCTGGAGCCCTCAGCACAGGAAAGTCATGGACCTGTTGGAGTGGGTCCAGAAGTGTTGGAGAATGGCTCAGAGACAAGGGTCATGAGTCCACCGAGCAGTTGTACAATCAGAGCCTGTTCTAGGGGCTGATGCTGGATCTTGCTGTTGCTGGGCCCCACTAGGGTTTGCCTGCAGCTGCTTGCAGCTGCTGATACATGAAGAATGTCAAGGACGCTTCGGCCTTGTGTACTGTGGTGTGTCGAAAACAGGTTGAGAGGAATTGGGAATAGTGGTCTGAGAAACCCAGTGTTATGGTAATGGTGGTCTGAGAAACCCAGTGTTATGGTACTGTTGTATATCAAAAACAAGTTAAGAGGAATTAGAAATAGTGGCCTGAGAAACTTAGTGTTATGAGAAGCTTGTGCTGTTAGCTAACCGCAAGTAGGTGGACCAGGCGAATACAACTTTTAGAGCTTAAGCCTACCAGCTAGTGACTAGTAGGCATAATAATCATCGTTGTCTGTATAAATATATGTACCCTGGACCAATAAAGGATATACAATATATGATGCTCTATCACCCACATTGAGTCCCTCTCGGCACTTCGTTCCTCCGCCGCTCCGCAAGATGGTGCCCAAACAGGGACCCGCATAGAAGGATAACACGGACAGAGCAGCGGATGCAGAGAAGCACCAGATACAGCAGTGCCCGGGGGATCAAGAATGGATGCGGATAAGCACCAGATACAGCAGCGCCCGGGGGATACAGCAGTGCCCGGGGGATCAAGAATGGACGCGGAGAAGCACCAGATACAGCAGCACCCGGGGGATCAAGAACAATTGAACATTGGATCTCCGACGTGTCCTTCCGAGGACCTGAACCGCACACAGAGGATCGCCATCTGCGAGGACTACTAGCAAAGGCTGCAACTGGTGCTTGAATCAGGGGGCATCGAAGGGAACAGATACTGTGCCTGAATTAGGGGGCGCAGGGCCGACGGTGCCTGAATTAGGGGGCATCGACTGTGCCTGAAATAGGGGACACAGGCCCGGCATTGCCTGAATTAGGGGGCACCGGGTCGGCATCGGTATTAATAGGTGCCTGAATTAGGGGGCACAGGGCCAACGGTGCCTGAATTAGGGGGCACCAACTGTGCCTGAATTAGGGGGCACCGGGTCAGAATCAGTATTAATAGGTGCCTGAATTAGGGGGCACAGGGCCGACAGTGCCTGAATTAGGGGGCACCGGGTCGGCATCGGTATTAATAGGTGCCTGAATTAGGGGGCACAGGGACGATGGTGCCTGAATTAGGGGGCACCGACTGTGCCTGAATTAGGGGGCACAGGCCCGGAGTTGCCTGAATTAGGGGGCACCGGGTCGGCATCGGTATTAATAGGTGCCTGAATTAGGGGGCACCGACTGTGCCTGAATTAGGGGGCACAGTGCCAACGGTGCCTGAATTAGGGGGCACTGACTGTGCCTGAATTAGGGGGCACAGGCCCGGCGTTGCCTGAATTAGGGGGCACCGGGTCGGCATCGGTAATAATAGGTGCCTGAATTAGGGGGCACCAACTATGCCTGAATCAGGGGGCACAGGGTGGGCAATATGGAACAGAACATAGCCCTAGATTTATTACAGTGCTTTTTATAAAAGCAGGGAGTTGATTGTGTAAAATCAGGGGTAGCTTAAACGCTGAAAACTCAATCACTTAAATGCGGAGAGGCTTCCAAAGATCGTGAGACTGAGGTCACGGAAAGCACGGAGGCGAGGCGGCGGAGGTGGGCACGAGCCGAAATAGAAGGCATCGGAGCCGGGAGAGTTGTATTGCAGGACAGCCCCTTTGCCTTCGGTAAGACCGCGATGGAAACGGGTGCGGCAATAAGACTGCTTCTTAGTATGCTCTCTAAGAGAGGTGAAAAAGAAGGAGATGTCCATGATCTGGTTAAGTGGGCTAGAAAATGGGTCAGAATGAGTGACCCCTCGCTAATATTTAGCCAACAGGAGTGGCGCAAAGTAGGTGATTTATTGTGGGACAAGACTATCACTGGAGGCAATAAAGGCAGTGAAGCACGACAGCAAGGGATGCTCTGGTGAATGATCTTAAAGCTCTGGGGGAGATGCAAGCATCGTTCCTCCGCCGCTCCGCACAGAAGAGGCCACAAAAATAGTCAAAGGGCTGGAATACCTCTCCTATGAGATCAGGCTGAGAATGTTGGCATTGTTCAGCCTGGAGAATAGAAGGGTCTGAGGAGACCTTATAGCACCCTTTCAATACTTAGAGTTTATAAAAAGATGGGGACAGACTCTTCAGTAGAGCCTCTTGCGATAGGTAAGAGGATAGATGTAGACTAGATATAAGGAAGGCATCTTGTACGATGAGGGTGGTGAGACACTGGAAGAAGTTGCCCAGAGAGGTGGTAGATGCCCCCTCCCTGGAAACACTCAAGGTCAGATTGGACGGGGCTCTGAGCAACCTGATCTAGTTGAAGATGGCCCTGCTTATTGCAGGGGGGTTGGACTAGATGACATTTAAAGGTCCCTTCCAACCCAAACCATTCTATGATTCTATGTGTTTCTGCCTGTCTCTTCATACAGCATGACAATGAGGCTGTAACCTGGCCTCAGGCAGACCACTGATGTTAGTGGTGTTAGCAGAGACCTGAGAAAACAGCCCAAGACTGCTGGTATTTCAAATCACTGTACACAGCTGTGAATCCTTATTCAAATATCTGGAATAACTTATTAAAAATGGGGTGATAATAGGGACAGTAGAAAGCTGTTTTTACTTCAACACAGACTTCCATTTTTTCAAGTACTATAATGCAAATCAGTGTGATTGAAATAGGAGCCCAAATAATCTGTTCCACGTTCTGTTTTTCTAATTGTCTGTGATTTCTCATTACCTTTTTTTGTTCACTACTGCATCTCAGACCTGGAAAAGGTCAAAGTGATCAAATTTCAACTGAGTTGGAAGAAACATAATCTTTAAAAGGGCATAAGTGACACACTTATGGGGCTATAGTTGAGTTCTGATCTCTTCCCTCTGCAATAATTTCATATCAAAGACAGAAACCTGTATCAGCATATGCAAGAGTTCACTTCCTCTGTTATTTGAGTGTACAGGCAAGCCAATACAATAAAGATCCTGGAGTGGAGATCTGCAGCAGAGAAGTAGCTCGTTTTTCATCTCCTTATACTTCAGGAGAAAGGTCTGAGACGCACAAGCAGAAACAGTAACGCATGTGCATTACAAGAGAACTGCATGAAAGGCCATAGTTAAAGTGTGCTTATTAGGTAGGCACTAGCCAATTTTTGCCAAAACTATTTTTGTCATATAGATGATACTAGGCATATCTCATAGATGTTTCACTTCCTTGCTTACCTGTCCTTGATAAGATGCTCTCTCTTAAAATATAAAATCCTTAATATAAACCCAGAAAATTTAATGGATAAGCATTTTTATGATCCATAAAAGGAGTGACTATTTTGCTAAACATGTTCATGAATGCATGCCTTTGAACAGAACCTATGGTCAGCTAAAGAAAGGTGTGTGCCACATGATAATTTAAAAAGTATAATTAGAAAGAGAGAATCTTCTGCACTGCAGTTAAATCACTGATGCTTCTCTTCGACCACAGTTCCTGGATTATTAACCTCAACAAAATTTAAATAGAACTACACAATAGCCACAGAATAATCTTGTCAAAGGGCACGTGGGCATTATAAAATGTTGTTCCCCTTTGTGAGTCACAGTCCCTATAAAACTCACAAATAACCTTGCAAAGGAACAGGGGTACTTAAAGATCAGCTTTGCAAATCCTGAAAAAAAAAAAAAAAAAAAAAAAGTAGTTTACTTTATTTATATTCAAGCTCTTGTGGCTAAGCATGTTGTCATGCACCGGTTACAACCACTACACTGGAGTCCGACCCAGGTGGATGTTTATCGGTGACAGTTTATTACACAGGCCAAAACACACGCACAATCTTGTTTTAATAACAACACTAGTTCGCGAGACACAGTTACATAGATAATAACTAATGTGCACATAAGGAGGGTGATGTGACCTGTCAACGTGATGTCCAATGCTTCTTCTTTGCTGCAGATTCATGGGGGTCTCAGTCCAGCTGAGAGGGAGCTCTGCTGAGCTTTCTCAGTCACTGCTTTTATAGCTGTGGTTTGGGCTGGGTCCCTTTGATAAGTTGGGTGGTGTCGAGTTTTATCTTTTGGTACATGAGTTGTTTTCCTCAAGAAATGGAGAAGTACAGTACTTTCTGTTGTTTCATAGAGTGTCTATAGTTAACACTTCCATTTCAGGAAAAAGCTTGTGACTTGTTATGAGCTGTCTTGTCTGGTAACATGTAGCAGTATGGTAACACTTTCACTCAGTTAGGTTTCCATATTTACTTGACATAAGTGAAAGGTCCTTGATGTGAGTCTAGGCCACATTTGGTCAGCCTTGATAATGGTGGGAAGAGTGACAGAGGCATTTATCTATGCATGTCCAGGCGAGAGCTGTGAGGCCTTCTCCTCACTCTGCCACACAGGTCTCTGCATACTTATGTTAATTGAAGCAATGGTTAAGGGACATCAAGTTAATAACAGTGGGTTATCTGCAATTACCATCTTGAATATTCCTGCTTGAAAGACCTCAGTTATGTCTGCTCAACTACAGAATAACTAATTGAACAAAGCTAAAATCAGGGCTTGAACTGCTTCATTCTGTGCCCTTAGCACATCTGCTCTGTAACCAGTGCTGAACTATTTAGACTTTGTCCAGTCCTCCTCCCATTTACTCCAGCCAACCATATGAGCAAGTGTAGGTTGCTGTGTGTTTCAGTGGCTGTGCATACAGGTAGATGCTTTGGCCACAAACAGAGAGCAAGGATTGAATGGGAAGAAAAAAAAAAGACATTATTTACTATTCTTATTTATGTTACAATAACACAGACTTTTACTATTATTTGAATGTACTCAATGTAAATAAATGAAATAAATAAGCTCCAGAACATTAAGGTTTTTTCACTTGGAGCAATTGCATTTCTCACAAATTACTTTGATTGCTCTAAAGAGACTGTCAGTGCAATTTAGGATGTTATAGGCAAGCAGGGCTCTCTGGAAAAGCATGTAGGTTGGCAAGGATGACCAAGACCTTGACATAGTAGACAAGATACAAAGACAAAAACTATAAACTCTTTTTTCTGCCAGGATCTGAGAAATGTGTGTTAGCTATGTTATCTTGTGTTCTTAAAACAAACCTATTTCCTGATTATTTTTTTTTAAAGACAGAATGAAATTTAATATCAGACATTCAAAAGAGTTGGAACTTTCTACAATTTTCTATGCTTATTGAATAGTTACAGATTAATTCAGCCCATAAAGACTAAGGCTGGAAAAGTGTCTGCTTGTAACAATGGGAATTTTTGATATGTTTTTCACAGGGGCCAGGATGTCTCACTGGGGAGGAGGGATGGAGAGATGTTTTGGATATTTGTATTACTGTTTCTTCCTTTCTGTTTTCACTTCTGAAGACCTTTAGCAAACAATCAAAATAAAAATGAGAAAAGCTTTAAGTAATATGATATCAAAAACAATGGCTTATTTGGTTTAACAGATTTGTAATTGGTAACACAACAGTGCTATTTGTGTTCAGCAGCCTCACAAGGAAATGGACCGTGAGCATGTAGAGTTTTAGTTAAGTCTTTAAGGTTCTTAGGACATATAGTATACATTAAAGGAGAGAATACTTAAATACCCCTATGGACATATGCCACACACTCAGATTATCTGATAACAAAAACTCATTACCAGCAAAAGATACTGGTCCCTACTGCGTGAGCACAACCTGCCCACACATGGGCTTATCAGACACTGGAAATTACTGCGCAGAAGACATTTGTGTTCAACAGTATTGTCAGTAGCCAGAACATATTGAAAGGTCCTGGGTTTTAAACACCTGAAGTCATGTATTTTTGTTAAAGAATTCTTAAAAAAATTTTTCAATGTCTGGACAAATGCTGGTGAGCAAGGGAAGAGCCATAGTGAATAATGATGGAGCATGATGCTAGCTGAATGCAATGCTTGTGCTTAAGGCCAGACTTGTCTGTACCTAGAGGCTGAAGCCAAATAATGGATAAATACACTCTTTGCTGAAGTATGGAGCTATTTAAAACTTAATTAATCATTTCTGCTAGGAAAAAAAGAATGGGTTTATGGCGTTTGCTTTTGATCTGATCCATTATTATCTCTCAAACCACTACTGCTTCTGATCAAGTAGAAATGGGCTTTAAACATGTCACTCTACCAGCTGCTTGTAACTTAATCATAAGTAAAAGATTTTGGGGAGTCTTTTTCTTCACTTTGCTCAGCCAGGCTTTCCTCACTGGTATGGAAAGTGGGTTTGTTCACTCTACATGTGCAATTTTTGGCAGGCACTAGCAGACAGGAGTTAATGGGGTTTGACTGCTGACAACTCTCTTGGCAGCTGTCAAGTTTCTTACCCCCAAAACTCCTTATTGGTTCAGGACTCTGCTGTATGGTATGAATGACAGTGCCCACTAGTGGCCCTGCCTGTGGGAAGGTCAAAGTGAAACACTTGTGAAATAAAATTCTGAATGACAAAATAGAAGATAAAAGGCAAAGGAATAATAAAAATAAAATAAAAATAAAAATAAACATTAAAATAAAAATAAAAATAAAAAAATAAAAATAAAAATAATACAACTTATTCTGATTTTCAAAAAAAGCTTGGAAGATTGCCTGACTGGAAGCAATTAAGAGACATACAGTAGTCAAGTAAAAAGCAAGTTCAGGTAATCTCTGAAGAGTCCTCAGTTCAGTATCTCAGTTAATGAAGCAGGTGATGAATGGAGGCAGCTGAAAAAAAGTGCACATTCATTTCAGCTAATTCTATTACAGAAAAGGGAACAAGAGGCCTAATCTCCACCAGGACAGGAAAGGCAGTTGAGGGAACTCATGTGCCCCCGCAAGCACCTTCAGAACTTTTTTGGGGCACCCTAATGAAACAGAGGAGTTCTGGACCAGAGGGAAAGCATCAGTAGCTTTGTACCATGAGTCTGCATACCAGAACAGAGGCTGTCTCACACAGGTCAGTCAAGAGCTGAGGGTAGAGATACAAAATTACATAAAACTGCGATTAGTTAAGAATGGAAGAGATACAGAGCTATGTTAACTGGGCGCTTGGTGGCAGATGACTTCCATCTGGTGAATAGTTCTTAGTGTAGGTTAGAAGGACAGTACTAATACACACATGGTAGGAGTTTCTATGCCAACAGGCTCATGGGAAAAGACCTGGGCCTCAGCTTACTAGCCCCATGAAACCTTTTGGCTTCCTACTGTCAAACATGTAGAAGCCCTCCAGAGATGGAGAGGCAAAATGATTTATAGGTAAGTTTAGATATACATGCATGAGACAGAGTAAGAAGTAATACTAACTTCAGAAAGGAAGTAGTGGAATTTTGTTTTCCTTGATTCAGATTTTAAGATAAGTCAAGGAAACAGGAAGGTGTTTATAATCGTCAAGCCTATTTGAAAACACAGAACTGTGCTGCATCACCTGTCTTCAGAAGCCATAGAGGCACGATAACATAATCTAACCATTTTGTAAGGTACAGAATGATCAGATCTCTGTGGACCTCATTGTCATTTCACTCTTTTCCTTTATTTCTGTATGCATAAACATACATGTATATGTACACATATAAAGTGTGTGTATAAAAATATTGAAAATATAAACATCCCAATTTCATACCAAAGCAAGAAAATCTCCCCGTTTGGGTGGGTTATCCTGCAGTTCCCATTTTCCTTGTGAAACATCTCTTGCTGGTGGATATGGCAGACAGAACTCTGAGATACCACAGTACTGGCATGTTTGGGGACTGACACCAGCAAAATAGCTGCTTATGAGCTCAAGGGAAAAACAAATTAACTGATGGATATTATAAACTGAAAATATTAAAATGCACCTGATCTATGAACCTTTTACCCCTCATTCAAACAACGGTCTCTGAATGCTTTTGAAACCTTCTCACCAGTACCAATTTATCAGTAGCTGGCAGCAAACCACAAGCCTCAAGACAGGTACAAGCCCTTCAGGGGATGGAGGGGCTCTTTGAGCTAACATTTGGACTCTGATCCAGCCATACCCTGCAGCCATACCAATGGCCTTGAGAAAGGAAAAACCTAAACACTAAGGTTTCCTAGGACATTAGTTTCTCCCAGATAGTCATTAATCCCCAGAAAATGTGGGCTGTGCCTCAGTTGTTAATGACTAATTAATGCCATAATGTCAACACCTGTACCATAGCTACAGGATTTCTGTGCCCCCCTTAAATGTATAGAAGACCCTGATACTTCTCAATAAAGGCATATGCTTTTCAAGAGGCACAGCAGACTGTAGCCTATCAATTGCACTCCAACTACTGGAGAAAAAGATTGCTGCAGAGTATAGATATGTCAGATGACATTTTGTATAGCTGCAGAAAATGCATTAGCTGTTAAAAACCTGCTGATTCCAGGACTGTATATGCATTCCAGATCCCTGTATACTATCTTCAATGGAAGTTATAATACTGAAGAAGTCTGTCAGCTTCAGTAACTTTTCTTGCAAAATACGTTTTCCCAGGAATTCTTTCAGCTGTTGCACATTATGTGACTTTCCAGGCTTCCTGAGAATGGTGGCTGTCACTGAACCAATCAAAGCAGCAATGAGCAACCATGACTAAGTAGTTAGTAATTTATTTTCTCTTCACTAGCAGTGGGTGACTCAAGTCTTAACTCTTGCATCCATGGTGACTGTTGAGAATTACCAAATTCTTCTGGCTATGGTGCACAGTAAAGGCACTGGTGCTTCACAACATCTTATTTTCAGCCCAGTGGAGGGAGGGGATATTTTTCCCCGCTTTATAGAGAAGGAGCTAAAGCAAAAAGGGAGCTTTTAATCCTCCCTGCTTTTGATGCCCAGTTCAAATAATATCTGACCAGACTTTTCAGAACATGTGGTAGCATGCAGATGACCCTCCCACTGCTCCTCACAGGGGTGGGACACTCCATGCACCTCTGCCAGCAAGGTGTTAAGCTTTTCACCTCATGTCATCTCCTCCAGACTCTCTTGTTAAATTTTTCTGTCTTAGACAATTTCTCCAACGTCTCTTCAGCAATGCTTACCTTATTTCTGGTCCGCAAAAATGAATCATCAGCCTCCCTCCCATGCTTAGTGCAGTCATTCATCAGAGTGGGAAGTGTTTGCCTCCACAGTTTAAGACAGAGAAGCATAAATTATGTCTCTCCAAGCTACTTACTCTTTGGAGCAAATATATTTAGAGGAGGAAGAGCTATCTTTGTGTCATTTGATTCCTACAAATCATCTGACCTTGATTAATTCTGACCTGGATTTTGGAAGTTCATCCATGCTGGCCAAATTAGATGTCTCTTTACTGCCTTCTCTACGTCACTATTTTATGGTCCTCTTGAAATCTCTCTGAGAAAGCTGCTGAGCTTACATGGTGTCTGCAGAGTGGTCTGCAGCATGGTCCAGGAGAAGAAGTGCTGGGAAAGGATGAAAGAGCTCTTTTAATCATGCTTTAAAATGACTAGTTTCAGGTTTTTCTTTTGTAAACAGCCTTTAAATTTTAATAATCAACTCAAAATTTGATGAGAGATAATTTCTCTCTTAAAGATAGAGATATGCTAAATATACACTGTTTCTATTTCTCCTAACAGTATAAAAATTGGGGTAAACATGCTTAAAACACCCAGCAAGTTAATTCAGCCACTGTGATCCCCAAATGTTCTCTTGGGCTTTTCTGGCTTATTTTGAAGGTAGAATAAGAAGCTCCTAAACTGTGTTCAAGGCCACAGCAATTTTCACGGTCTTGATACATACCAGAAAAAGAAGGGTCAGAAATCCATGTGGAACCTATTAATCATTTGCCATTGCTATTTACCTCAGTTTAGCCCTTTTTTGTTCTAATCCCTAGATGGTGCCAACCCACCAGTGTGAAACACTGGTGTTTATTTTGGCTTGTAGCAATCTGGCAGCTGGAATCACTCAGTCCCATGCACCACATTGCCTTCCATCAGCTCAGACTCATAAACATGGTCCATACAGCTTGTCCCCGTTTATAGCTATTACTGCTTCACCTTTGCTACACACTCACCAATGCCCTTATTAGCACTACAGTTTCTATGTGTCTGTGCTTTTGCAAGTGGTTTGTGCCTGCTATTTTAAAGATTTGCTTCCCCAGACCTAAAGGCAGCATTGCATGGACCACGTGGGACAGCACTGTACAGGCAGAGCGATGAGGGTGGTATTTCTGCTGTGAGAGCTTGGGACTGAGGTCTTTTTTTTTCACTGAGGGTGGCAGCTTGCCACCTGGAAGCTGCTTTTCCTTTGTCACAGTACTTTCTGACTTTCACATACTGCTAGAAAGAACAATGGTTATCTGTAAAGGAAAGAACAGCATTTAAAATGTCAGTGATCAAGATGAAAGGGAAAAGGGGGTAGCATCTCTAACAACTGTAATTTTGAGGGCTATACAGATGTATTTGAATAACAGAATAAAGCTGAAATCTGAAGGCATACCTCTCTTCCCTTCCTCCCTCCCTCCCTCCCTTTCTCCTCTCCCCTCCCCCTTTCTCCTCTCCCCCAAACCAGAGTAATCTGTGCTAATTCATCATCTGACTCAGCATTTTGCTTGGGAATTTTCCTTGCAGATGATAGAGGTTACTTAAAGCAACTGTCATATTCACTGTGATAAAAGGCAGTTTGGAAAACAGAGGATGGAGATATTAGGTCCTTTCAGGGACTTGGATATTTGGTTTTATTCATGGACTGGGACTTGAGTATTTGTTGTTTGTTTGGTTTTTAATTTCTTTTGACAATCTGTGTATAGAGGCTTTAATCAGAAGAGGACTTCAGAAATATATACTGTACCTAGCAATACCATGTTAAATTATAATCTTCACAGCTGTAATAAAGAGGGAAAGAATCCAAATTGTTAATTGCAATCTGCATTAAGCATGTTGATGATGACAGACTGTTTCTCTGGGATTTACTGGAGTTGTATAGGAGAGACGGGAGAAACTTCTCCTAAAACCACCCTTTGGGTATTTCTAAGGTGATCAAGCAGTTTGTTTTTTTTCTAGATTGAGTTTTAGCACTTCAAAAAAGAGTGTTTTTTTTTCCTCTGACATACGCTACATATACTGAATAGCATAGAAGATTTTAGGTTCATTTTTAACTAGCCTGTAGGTCATGAATTTTCCCTGATCTACTTATTCATCTAAACTTTGAATTAGCTTCAATGGAACTGGAATTAGGTTTGGAAATGATCTGGCTTAAGTTTAAAACCTATTCAAGCCTATCAGCCCTACCTAAACCCACCTTAGCATTCCTGAATGAAATATCTGAGGTCCAAGGCATCACATCCACGGTGACCTACACTATCAAATCAAACATTTTGAGTTCGGATATCCAGGTAGAAACCTAGGAACTTTTCTCCCAGATGAGCTGAACCCCACCACACTGATGCAGAAGAATTGGATACCACCATTTTAAGGAACTTTTTATGAAATGGCGAGAAGTTGAAGACAGCCTGTGGCCCACACCTTGGTACCAAATAGTGTAGATCTGCCAGGCTGCCCACTAGATGGAAGTGTTACCCAGTCCTTGTGCAGTGGAGGTCTAGGGTTGCCCCTTGCAAGGGACAGAAGGTCCCAGACTTCAGAGGCCACAAAAATCCATCTTGAAGTCCCTCAGTGTTCACCCTCCCCTGCCACCAGTGCACTTGGCTCCAGTTTGAGCAGAGCAGAGTGAGGGGCATCTGCACCTCACCACACTTAAGGCACTGGTTTGCCCATGCTGGCACGCTGCCACATTTTTGTCCTGGTATTATGTTACAAGACCAGCACAGAGACTCAGGTAGCGCTGCATGAAGGGTGAGGGCCAGGAATGACAACAGTCCCTGAAAACCGAACAGAAGACAATGTTTTTTTCAGATTTTCATGCTACAGTAATCCCCTGAAATCCAAGAAACAGTTTTTTCCCTTTTGTCTGTCTCTGTCATCCTCCCTCCCCCCCCAATTATTTCTTTATTCCTGCCCTCTTTTTTTCTTGTCTTTCAAAAGATTAAGTACTGCATAAACACTGTCTTCATTATTACAGCCACCTCTGGGAGCGGCTCAGTTGCTCCTTCTGTCATAACTGCACTCTGCTCTCCTCCCATGTTCTGTGTTTCCATACTTAAATTCTTTTTCCTTTTTGGTAATCCTTCCAAAAATGCTTGGCTCTTTGAACAATTGCTTTTACCTTTGTCTCCTTGTTAATAATCTCCACACCCTCTTTTTGCTGTGCTCTTGTCTCAGGTCTGATCATGCTTACCTTCAATTGGAAATACCCTAAGGCTAGGGAGTATATGTAATTATGAAAGCAATGATTAAATCTCATTACTCTGAAGAAATTACAGTTAGTAATGTTCTTAAGAAGCCAGGTGAATGTATATTGAATCAATGCTGTCATAGGGAAAGGGAATAATTACTATATGACATTTTTGCCTTTACAAAATCGGTTTCAAATAAAGCTTACTTTTGTCCAAAACCTGGATAAACCCATTATAATATTATGCTGTCTTGATTCTAAAAAAGAAATATATCTGTTTATGGCAAGCTGCTACATGAGATCCTTTACTACAGAAGAACACTATGTGCTGCTAAAACTGTGCTTGAAACTATAAAATATATGTGTAATGGCTGGGAAAAAATTATAGGATCAAGAGCTGTACCAGCACACAACTGACACCATCATCGATCTAAGGCAGCCTTCTTGCTATAGCTAATATTTCCTTAGCTACTGGCAGGACAGATGCAACTGTCTGAGAGAAGAGCATTAAGCAGTAGGTCAAAAATGTTAGCAAAGCATTTTGAAAACTCACAATGCACTGGTAAAGAAGGCTTGTCTTCATCACAGTTGGCGAGGATTGACTTCAGTGACTCTGCTCTTAAGTACCTCACACCCACAATCTTTATTTCCTTGGATTTTTATTTGTTTTTTAATAATTATTTGGAGGAATTATTTGGCACTTGAACATATTATTAATCCTATTTACAGTGATGCAAGACCTACTGGCTTTCAACAAAGTAGGTGTGGAGGCATCTCTGTTCCAACACAGCGATTGCTCACTGGTCAGGCCCTCCCGTTTCCGCACTGCTTTGCTGAGGCCCATCTTTTCACCTGCGTTCACTCTGTGATAACAGGTCTTCCTACACAACTGCATCTTCCTTCTCCAAGTGTGCAACACCAGGGTTTGTCCTCTCTGATGTTTGCTTTCCCTTTGGATTACCTGGCAGCTTCTGGGAGTGCTGGGGCTGGGGTTGACTGGTCTTGGGGAGACAGGAACTGCTATTGTTCTATGCAGATCTCCAAACAGATAGCATAACAAATACAAGATAGTGGATGAGTGGGTTTATCTGGAATAAGAGTGAAACAAAGAAGCTCTGGCACTGGTAATGAGAATGTTAACACCAGCAAAGGGGATTTAGGAACACATGCAATGTATCCAGTTAGGAAGGGAAATATGTAAGATCCCACCACCAGCTGCTGCATTTTATAGATTTGCTAATTGCTGCCACCCAATTTGCACTAAAATTGTTGGGTTCTCTCTCTTTTTTTGTCTTTTTTTCTACTGTAACATTAGCACAATATAAAAAGGGGATAGAGAGTGAAGAGGGAAATGGCTGCCATGTCCCATGGAGAGACAATACAGCTCTCAGGAGTGCAGAAGCTTTGAAAACATTACTTTGTCCACATGCACAAGTTTGAAATGTCTGACTGCATATAGCACAAGGCAGCAATTCCCCCTGTTCTGCCCAAGCAAAGTGCTCAGGGTGTATTTCAAAATCTCATGGAGCTGCACAGCTGTGGTGATCCTGCAGGAAAATATGCGGGGGTGGGTAAGCCCTGCTCAGCCAGCCACTCCTGCTGATCCAGTGACAGGGAGACAGAAAACGTGAAAAAAATAAGCGTGCCCTGAGATATTTATATAGCCTAGGTATGGTCACAAAGCAGGGGTCATGCAGTGAAGCGTTTGAAGTGGGAACATGAGAAATGTAAACATGCAGGAGAAAGAACTATGGCAGGAGTTGAACTAAGGGCTTTGATGACAAAGTTCTAGTAAAGGAGGTTGTGGTCAGCTGCAAGTGGTTAATCTAAAGGTGGGGTTGGGCCTTTCAAAGGTTTACTGGACAGGCAAGCATCATTGAGGGAATGGCAGGAAAAAAGACTGAATAGAAGGGAAATTCAACCCTGCAAGTACAGCTGCACAGGATCAGTCCCACTGGAAACATCATCTGCCAGGAACAGAGAAGGTGGAAAGGGCAACTTCAGCATCTGTTTCTCAAAACACTCTGATTCCACTAAGTTTATGTAGACTGTAAATAGTTAAGTAGGGTATAGACTCTTGAAGTAGAGGAATGAGGAAGCCACAGCATAAAGTTTCATTGAGATGTTTCCAAGGGTATTTCATAAATCTGTTTTCTAATTGGCTTTCTTAGTTCTCACTCTCACCTCAGTTCTTATTGAGAAACTATACTGTAACCAGAGCCTGGTGCAGACTTAGGTGGAAAAGCTGGGGGAAATCATCCCTTTCTTTTGCTGTTTATTTTATCAGTATTTGGGGAAATGTGGCAGTCTCAACTCTGTCCAAGCTGAATCACTGACAAATTAAAATATGTAACAGTCATGTGTAGACATACCTGTCTATAGCCCGTATATATACTCTAGGAAACTTGGAGTTGACAATGCATTTTCTTGTTTACAGAAGCAATAAAAAAGACTCTTCATCCCACAAATGTTGTATTTGTCTGGAGAACTTTGGCACAAGGTAAGTGTTTGGACCATGTAATAAATACAGCTTATGTTCCCATTTTTAATTTTTATATTTTAACCTTGCATATCAAAGCCATGGGGTTTATATTTTTTCAATCAATTTGTCTCCTTCCACATCATCCTTCAGTAATTCCTTCAGAGTGACATTGGTTCCCATGCTGAAGATGTTCATGATTCAATCTCAGCTCTTTTCTAAAGGGAATAAATGCCAGCATCTCTATGCAAATTGCAACCTTCTGCTAGGTATCTTCTAAGTCAGCAGAAGAACTCAGGATACATAATTACAGTTCTTGTACATGCTAGTTTGTTAAAAATGTGTATGAAACTTCTAAAAGTAGGAATCCTCCTGGCTTTGCTTCACCTTCCAAGGCCTGGGTGGGAAATCCATTCTCCTTCCTACACTGCCACTTCAGTATTTCCTTTCTGCTTGTGCTGCAGCGTCAGGGTAAGAGCCAAAGCTATGCGAGTCATTCAGTTAGGGGATATCCTGGCTTTATTATTCTGGAAAGAAGCTGTGGAGGACAAGATACAGAAATTATATGTGCCAGGCTCAGGATAATGTTCTCCTTCCTTTGTTCTTTCCTGTTAGGTCAACAGGCAGCAAAGTTGGCTGGCAAGAGCTGTTGAAACAAGGTCAGTTGTGAGACTCCAGCCTGGTTTGCCTTTTTGCTAAAGGCCAGAGCTCAGCTGATGTGCACGGGGACAGATTTGCTTATCTTTGGGGCCAGTTTGGGGTGGTGGGGTGGCAAGTTTCTACACAGTGCAAGTAGAAGAAATGAAATATGCTGCCTGAGGGTGCCTTTAACAGGGATGTCATCACAGTTGGGCAATTGGTAGAGGACATTACATGCTAGCAATTCTGCCTAAACAGGGCAGAAGCAGCAAAGTGTTACCCAGAGAGGCTGGGTGTAGCTGAACCAAGCTATGGGAGACCTGATCTTCTAGTGGGATGTTGGACTGTATCCCCACAGGTGCAGGCTTCCAACCTGCCCTTCCATGACCCGGGGATGGGCACAGGTCTTGTGCCCACAGGAAAGGCTGGAGAGGCAGCCTGTGCCCCAGAGACCCTCTGTTTGTCAAAGTCCTCTATCCCTGGACCAGTAAGTCTCCTCCAGCCTGTTCAGACATATCCGTGCACAGCAGTTTGGTGTGAGTCTTTCAACCAGTGTTACTCAGGGAGGAATAATCCTCCCAGGGCAGAGCACCTGCACTGGTTACATGCAAGGATCCATGAGAAGCTGTAAAACTGATTTGTTGTCTGGGGAATTGGAGCAGCAGTTAGCCTCCATGGTTAGTGCCTGTGCTGGCCCTTGTCTTCTTTATTTTGTATCTATAAAAGAGAAGAAAATATATTTAGTTCCTGCTGCTGCAAAACATTAACTGCCTTCCATTTCACAGCCAGGTGCTATTTTCCTTAGGGGAAAGCGATGCAATAAACATGCTTCGAATAATGAAAGTTCTCTCTCCCATTAACAGATTTTTGAGTTACACCTTTGGGGAGAGATTTTCAAAGGTACTGACCAAGGTCCAATTTCTCTTTTTAAATCTCCTCTCTTATTGTAAAGGTTCCAGGGGTATCTGGGTCACCCAATCCAAATAGCAGCAGAGTCTTGGCTTTGGCTAGCTTTTACCTCATGTAACTGGGCTGCAGTGCCCAAGTGGGTGAGTTGTTGGTGAGCACCACCTGGAGTTACTGCTTGACTGTTTATACCAGACCAAAAATATGGTAGGAAAAAATCTGCTGTAGAGAAGGAAAAGGAGGTATTTTTCCTTCTCCAGAAAGCAGTCATCCAACTACTAGAGAGGATAGGGGATATATTATTTGAAGGGTTCAGTGTAATTTCATTGAATTTTAGTCTTGTCTCTGAAACAAATAATGCTTTTTTTTTTTTTTTAATAATATATTTATTGCTGAGAAAAGTATTCTGGAGATTATAATAGGAAACTGTGATTTTCTTGGACCTTCTCCTGGTTGTTGCAACTACCTGCCAAACAGTAGTTTCAAAGCACATTCTCTGTACCTGGCTTATGGTTGCATGTCCCCATATTTGCTGGATTTACTGTATATCTGTAGCTCCCACTGGATTTAGAACTACTGAAAATCCAGAGTTGGACTGAAAATTCAAAACACAGAGCACCCATAACCCAGAGCCATTCCCAGAAATTAATATATATTTCTACATGAAAGCTGTTACACTTCATAGTTAGTACATGGCTATCCATATAAATATCAAGCTATATAAATATTAGCTATCTATATCAAACATTCAAATAATCATTATGTAGTTTTGTGAACCTTATCTGAAGACTGTCACACAAATGCAAAGCATACCTTTCAACAGATCATTTATTTTCAGGTCTTTTTCACCTGCAGTGTATATTTCATGGGACTCACTCACCTTTTCCACAAAAGACAAAGTGTAGTTACTGGCCGCTCTCAAAACCAAATTTCCTACATGGTAAGACTCTTTCATGCTCTTAAAGAAGAACAACCCCTTCTCTGTATAAGTACCTTATATGAAAACAGATTACACAGGAGATGTGAAAAGCACAAGAGTTAGCACCCAAACAATAAAAAGTCAGTCCTGCAGTGACATTCATTTGGTTGTGCAATGCAGTAAAAGAAGGTACACTGAGTTTAGTTTTAAGTTAAGTGTCATAACATATTTCAAGTTAATGTGCTTTTATCTGGTTATGTCAAACTGGGAGATGGTATCCCCTTCTTCAATGGACTATCAATAGTTAAGGAGCAAAATAAAACACTTCTCCAGCCATGCTGGTTCCTGCATGATCATGCAGACACTTAGGTAAGGAATTTTCCTCGTGTCAGTAAGATCTTTGAAGTTATTAAAATACAGAACTCTTTGCAGAAAATGGCCTGTTGTTTTGCCTAATCAGTGTTGCAGTTTGAGACAGATACTTCTGGACAAAACTCTGCTTTCTTTGGTCCTAGTTTGGGCCTAAATTCTGACATCTCCTTGTTCAAAGCCACACTTGATGATTCCAGTTAGTTTATTTAACTTTTCTTAATGTTTATTTCTTTGTACTGAATTATACTGTCAAGCACTGGAACAGGCTGCCCAGGGAAGTGGTGGAGTCACCATCCCTGGAGGTATTTAAAAGACATGTAGATGTGGCGCTTAGGGACATAGTTTAGTGGTGGACTTAGCAGTGTTAGGTCACAGTTGAACTTGATGATTTCCAACCTAAATGATTCTATGGTTTATTCTTGTCTCCATCAGAATGTCTTCAGGAAGGAATGAGACATTATTTGCCCATCTGCCAAAGGTGTACAGCAGCAGGAGTTTAAAATTCAGTGTTAACAGGTAAAGAAAAGGCTGATGGGTTTAGAAATGTTGTGAGTGGTACTGCACTGCATCAAGGACCATGCACCTTTGTCTCAAAGAGGAGCTTACCAGGTGACCAAATCCTGGTACTTTTTGCTGAGCTGAGCAGGGGAAGTCAGGAAGCAAGAAGAAACAGGAGAATGCTGGTTATGTTCTTGGCATCATATGTGATGTGGGTTTTCATTTATGGTAGCACTTTGTCAGTGGACCTTCTCATTGTAATGATGGGCTACAATTACCACATAGTTTGCATTTATTGCCTATAAGAATTGTAGGTATTCCAGTCAAGAATAGGACCATTAACATTTCTTTTATTTGTGCTACATGTTGAATAATACTTGTATAATAGCATGAATTTCTTTATGACAAGGTGATAGAGGGTTGTGGTTCCTTGGATGTGGTTTCACATCAGGCTATCTCTGGCTTTCAGCTCTTCCCCTCCAACTAAAAGTCTTTTTCCAGATATGATGATGAAAGATGTAGCTTATGCTTTGGCCAGCATATAGTCTTTTCCAACAGAAGAAGAAAGCAAGAGTCTAATTCTATTTTTGTTCATACTTTTTCCAACAGTTTTCTTTGTTTATGTGTTATTGACAGCCCACTATCATATGGGGAGCCCTAGTCAGCTACCAAAAGAAGTGGGGCATGTACTAAGGAAAAAGTGCAACTCTTCCCTTGCGTGGTGCTAGTGGCCAGGCTGGGGGGCTGACACTATGGATGGAAGCATCTAGTCCCACAGACATTGCTTAGGAAAAGCTGTGGCATGTCTGCTTTTATCTTTCTATGAAATTAATTACGTTTATAGCAGCAAAGACTTTGATTGCTGCGTATAAGCGTGTGCTTCTAAAGCACTGCACCTCTGTTTTTTTATCAGTGCAACTGTAGGCTCATTCTTGCTTTTTAAGCAAGTTTCTCTGTGGAAGGGACCTGACTTCCTGTGTATAAGAAGTATCTCCAGTGAAGACAGTACATCAGTATTTGTCTATAACTAGTGTGAATAGACATCTGCTACACAGACTGTGAATGCACACCCTTCACCCATACATCCCTGCATCTCCTTTGCAGATACACAAAAGCCACTTTGGAAAATAATTCAGACATACAAGACTGCAGTAGCTACAGAAAGTACCCGATTAAGATCTAGTTGTTTAAATGGTTACACTAACAAGGTGCAATTAACTGGGCACTCTGTTTCCCCCTTCCCACGGGGGATCTGAGCTGAGCAGTGAGGCATTTTATTACATTTTAATTGTGGATTTTATAATATCCAGTGAAAATGCTTCCCATATCAACACATTAGAGTTATCTCTTTTTATAGGTCTGATGTTTATTTAGTCGCCTAGGGATGTCTTCTTTTGGATTTAGGGTTTCCGTTGGTTTTGGGTTTTTTGGTTTGTTTTTTTTTTTTTTTTTTTTTTTGATATCAGCTGTTTTTAATCAGTTCTGGAAAGGCAACGTTAGCTAAAGGCCAGAGCAGAGGGATAGACATCACAGAACAAAGACTAAGGTATAAGTCTATTTATTTCTAACAAGATGTATAAAATAGGAGCCTACTATTACAATCTTAAATACACATAGTAATATTTAGAAGTGCTAAAGTTGAGCCCTGCCTCTGACATTATCAGCTGCTGTCATTGACCACAATGATACATTTTGCTTTCATAAAAAAAGTTTAATTGGGAATTTAATAGGAATTCAAGTTATTAGTAATTAATACAGACATTATAGCAGATGTCAGTGAAATCTGTGAATTCCCACAAGCATAAGTGGAAATAACATTCTCCACAAACCAGTACCTTTCTGTTCCATAACTCATTAGTTCAGTGATAAAAGCACAAACTAATTCATCTGGGTTCTGGATCACAATGAAGCCTGTTTCCTTTACCATACTGCTATTACTGAGCTGGCTGGCTGGCAGCTTTGTCCCTGTGCTTCTAGTTCTTTCAAAAATGCAGAAACTTTGCTCTGCTGCCAGCCTATGAAGCTTCACCAGCTTTCTGATTTTTTTTTTATTTAAACCTCATGCTCTTCTCATTGAGGGCCCTTATATAAGAACAGAGAAAGTAACAATGAGCTCAGATCTACTGTGAATGACTTATTTATTAGCTTTTAAATTGATGAAATTAACACCACAGATTTTGTGGATGTCTTTTTTTTTGTGGGTTTTGGTTTGTTTCTTTTTTTTTAATATTCTCCTTAAACTAATCTAGAAAATTTGCACTGAGGAATACTGTGTTTAAAACAGGGCAAAATGAGTAAAGAAGGACTAATAGCCATTTCTCACCTTGAGCTACTCAGCAGCACAACGTGCATGTGAATGCATCAACAAGAGATGTAATTCACAGTTTGGCCTCCCTGAAGTTGAGAAAATGTTCTATTTTGAATTTATGTATCATCTATTGAGTGACATTAAGTTATTCAAAATAGATCAAATGCCACAGAAGTGTGGTTGCTTGGAAGTAGAGAGAAACTTTTGAAAGTGACATTTACCTGAACTTTGTCTTGAATCAAAAGCAGATCTGATGCACTTCCCAGAGGCTTGCCTTATATAAGGAAAACTGGCATTGCCAGGAAGATATTCTAGCAGCGAGGAAATCACTTGATTGCAGAAATGCTGCCTTGCTGTTTCTCCCAGATTAGCTCTTCATTAAAAATGATGGAGGAGGAGGTGTCAGCAGCAGAAATGCTCTTCAAAGGCACCAAAGCTGCTGTGTCCCCGTGATGTTACAAGAGCATCCTCTCTGGGGCCAAAACTCTGACTCATTTTACTCATGTCACATCAATTTGGAGTAATTGAACTGACTTCAGTAACATCCTTGCTGCATGTAGCAGGGTCTGGCTTCACCTGTTTCACTTCAGAGCTTATGAGAAGAGGGAAAATACACAAACTTCTTTTGTCATACTGGTGGAAGTAAGTAGAAATATTTCTTACTTTTACAGAGAGAACCAAAATCTGTCTCTGCCAAAGTATGTGCTGCATTTCTGTGTGTCTGCATAACTATATTACTCCTCTGTAGGTGACGTTTTGCACCTGGGACCCTTCTGAGTTATAATAGGAAAATAAAGATGGGAGAAAAAAAAAAGAGAGAGAAATAGCACTGCAATTGTGACAAATAACAGAAGGATTTTCCTTTCGCTAAAAGTAATTAAACAATTACTTTTATTGACTTAGGCTAAAGGTGTTATTAAATTAGTATTGTTAAAATTATAAAAGTTAAGCCTTTTTTGATCACAGATTAGGCATATGGTTGGGCATTGTGGGGAGTTGGGCAAGCAAGAGGATGGGAGGGTGGTCTGTGGTTAGGTGTCATGTACAGGGGAACCTGGATGGGAGGGGCCGGGGGAGAATGGAAGCCAGCAGAAAAGCAAGCGAAGAACTCCTGGTGAAGAGGAACCTGCACTTTGCCGCCCCCCGCCCCCCCCAAACCTCCAACCCTCCCGAGGGCAGTGGAAAAGTACTGAGAGAGACAGCCTGGCAGAAACAAAGAAAAGGGAGCTGCGCAGGTGTAAAGAGGAGAAAACCTGCCATTTTTGCTCAACCAATGAAATCTCCTGGCTGCTCTATAAACAGAAGCCCCTGCTGGGGTGGGGTGCACACCATTGCACCCAGCGCTGTATTCTTTGCTCCACTGACTTTGTCCCCAAATAAAACTTTTTTTTTTTATATACGTGAGCTTGTTTCTTACAGCAATGATCTGCTTGGTTATATTAATACACAGCACTGTGCAGGCTCTTGTTTTGCTTCAGTTTAAACATGTGCCTAAGTGATTTATCTAAAATGAAACAATCTTGGTTGAAATCTACCTAAGGGTGTGTTTGCCTCATCAAAACAGAGTGAGTAATAGCAGCTCATTTACTACTTGTCAATCAGATGTGCAAAGATGATTTAAAAAGGAACATTTTCAGCAGCGTGAAGTGTTAACGTGGTCCTTTACTGTAGTTCAGTTAAGGTCAGCCACTTTGGATGATCTGATCCTTTCTGCAGACATCCAGGAGAGGTTTCCTCAAGTGAATGACCAATGAAGAAAAATGCTGAAAAGCGAGAGGACACAGCATAGTCTAGAAAAGCCGTAGGTGGCTGCGAGGGAGGTGCCAGGCTTGCAGTGCAGGGCAGAGGAGAAAACAGGGAGATGGTTGGGGATGGGGGAGGAAATCTTCCTTTCTCTATGGTTTGTTCCCTCCTGATAGAATAAATAAGTACCCAAAGCATATGCTCCCTGCCAGTCTTAGCAGATGGCGTCCCAGACATGTGTCATTATTTGGACTCTCCTGCCATTCCGCTTTCACTCCTGGAAGGGGGCTAAGTTCTCATCAGCCTGGATTTCCAACCCCTCCAGTCAAGGAGCAATTCCAGTGGTTGTTGTATGTTCCTAAATCCGCCCTAGTCATTCCATCAGATATCCAAAGTTAAGTTATCTCTTTATCCTGATGCTTATGTTAGCAGTCTCAATCGCAAAAGAACTTATCTACACAAAGCAGATAAGCAGGCACTTCTTTATTCCAGCGCTGGGGAACAGGGGCGGGGGGGGGGGGGGGGGGGGGGGGTGGGGTGGGTAACTCCGCCAAAGACGTGTTCAACGACAGATACAAAGCACCACATATTTATACACTTTTTCAGCAGAGTCATGGTTACAGAGTCATTTAACTCAAGATCCATAATCAGTACCCATTGGTTTGATTCAGAGTCCATAACAATTCCTCTAGTGATCAAGCCAAACACCATACTAGTTATCTGTTCCTAAGGGCCTCAACATATTGTTATAAATTGAGACCACAATGGATCATAATCCAATTATAATTTTATTAATTATAGCAAGTAGAATATGAGCAAAGACAGCGCTGGACGGCAGGGGAGTCTGCGCTCCGCCAACTGCCGTACTGATCAGTTCAAACAGTTCCTTTTTATACATTTTTACATTCGTGGTTGTCTTTGATCAGTACCCCTTCTGCTTGCACAAGTATCTGGTTTGTGTAAGCAATTGCGGTTATCTTGTCTCACGCGGTCATCTTGTCTCACAGGTTATCTTGTCTCACACAAGCGGTGTCTGGCAGCTATTTGCATAAGAAGTTTTTCTGTCTTTTGCCGCCTAACCTTTACATTGAGCTTAACATAAATTTCAATAAACAATACCCTTAGTTCATAGTTTCTTACAATCCCCCCTTTTTCTTTTATCCTATTATTGTTTATTAGATGCTACTTTCATTTTCGTCACTGCAAACAAACCTTTTTCCACAATTCCAACATTTATCATAACACTCTCAAGATAATACCTTACAATTACAATCATAGTTTTCACGTGGCATAACGCATTCACAACAATCTTTTCCACCAGGAAGCTCCTAATAGATCATCCCACCATTCTGAGTCTAACATTGAGGGTGTTTTCAGAGCACCATAGGTAAAACAGCCCTTATTCTATCTGCTGTGTGCAGTTGTCGCCTTAATGTTTTTGCCGTGTGTTATTTATTCCTTGCTTTGTTCAATTAATCCAACAAGTTGTGACCAACATGCAATTTGCTACTACTGTTTCACCTGTTGGTGTTAAGCAAATTCGAGCTGTGTGCCGAACTGCACAGTCAACCGTACTATCAGACACTCTGTAAACAATAATCAACAATTTATTAGCAAACAAGAACCTGAAATAATTAACTGTATAACAATCCAGCAAAGTCCCATGCGACACAATCAGAAAGAGAAAAAGTAAGAACCAAAGATATCAGCACTGTCCTTTGGATGTTGTCCTTCGATGTCTTGTTACCCTTACTCACGGGGCGATAGCGATAGAAAGATAGAAAGAGTCCAAGAACAACAGTCACGCGCCGCGTGGTAACTCCTCTGATCAATAACATTTTCTTCTTTGAACTATAAGTCTGTTTCCATCACCTCATCAAGGTTTCGAGGGCGTCTTAGTTGTCTTCGTGATCTTGAAGGATTGGGGGGAGGAGGTGATCTTCTCCGACACCAGCCTCGAGACATTCCCTCGCATACCGCGATGGCAACGACAGTCACCACCAATATAATGAAAAATCCCAACAGCAGGCCGGCGCACACGGGATCGTCCCCTACTCCCATCTTCCCAAGATTGCAATCCAGCGGGATCAGTAAGATTAGTGGGATAGTCCAGCCCCAGGCTAGCGGCTTGACCGAGGAAGGTCCAAGTGCGCAATGAGCGGAAGTTTCTCTTCCACCCAGAATGCCTGTGCTGCCTAGATCTGGGCGGGCCTGGCAGGTGCTTTTGCCATCCGGGTATAGCCGAACTTTCGAGACCCTCCAACAACACATGCGCTTTGGACTGGGGGCGTGGAAATCCATTTTCCTGCTGCGTATGTGGACCCTGACTCCTGATCCCTACAGACCAGGCAGGTTCACCATTTGCGCTCTCACTCTTGTACCTCCGATACCGCGAAAACAATGGAGCATGCTTATGCATGGGCAGCAATTTATTGTGCAGCCTTGATGTTGGTAGCCCTCACTTTGTTTGCCTTTTTACTACATATCTTTTGCCCTTATAAATGTTCCTCTTTCAAGTGCCCATGTAGTTGTATCTGCTTATGTAAACCACCATCTCCTTTGGTTAACCATGTCGAAAATTCTGTTATAGGTCTTTTCGGCGGTTTTGGTACTGGCTGTTTTACTTCTGTCACATCTTTTACTTGGATTCTCTTCTTCCCACTAAAATATCTCCATCCACCCTTCTGTCTTTGGGAAAGCAAAGCCACTCTGATGTTGGACATAACAGTAAAGCACTTGCTGCACAAATTTGCCACTATTAAAGCAAACCATACCAGGATGATTAGCAGAGGTCCGGTATAACATATACTCCCACCTCTCATGCCTATGGGGTTGCAGCCCACAGCTGAGAAAAAGGTCTTCTTGGTGGCGAGCACAGAGGTTAACCCGGTCTTGCCCTCTACTGTTTAACAAATCCGTGTGTTAAGAGTTAGTCAATTCAAGTGCAGCTCCTTTGTAGCCACTTCCTTTGTTTCTAAGCAAAGCAAAATTTTGGCACTTCCTGATAGTGTCCTCCCATCAACTCTCAGGGACATCACAAATTCTGGGGACTAACCTCTTTTTCCCCGTAAATCAAGGTTACAGTTCATGCCCCTTCCCTATACAGTTATAAGACAATTTTCTCCATCTGCAAGAAATACCGCATCCGGTAACACATTTCACATTCACACAAAACCCACGCTTCATGACATCCATACATACACTCGAGACAAGGTATTACCCAATTAGGTTGATTTTCTAGCAATGCCTAATTGACTCCAAAATGCTCATAATCTCACATGTCTGTCAGTTAATGCTCGGTAAACGCCAGCTTTTCCCTGACAGTTTTTTTTTTTTTGGTTTTGTTTTCTGTTTTTGTTTCCTTATACAGCAAGTAAGTAAATGAATAAGTAAATTTTCACAGTGTTACCTCTGAACCCAGTCAAAAACCCAGTCAAACCACTGGTTAAGAGTCATTCAATCCCCTCCTGATGAATTTACTTAGTCCTTTGAAGGTGACTTGTAGTTGGTCAGTTGATGGTACCACAGTCCACTCCTGAGGCTTTTCCACCGGTCCTTTTCCTCAGGAGGCAAGAGTCCACCCCTTTTCTTTTGTTCGGATCGCTGTCTCGGTGGTCAGCAGCACCTGAAATGGACCTTCCCACTCGGGAGTTAATGATTAATCTTTCCACACTTTTATCAATACCCAATCACCTGGTTTTACATTGTGGATATTAAAAGCCAATGGTGGTATTTGAGGCAGAAGTCCTTTCTTTCTTAGTTTCATTAAAGTGTTACCAATTCTTATTACATACTTTCTTACATACTGATCTCCTACTTCAGGGATGACAATATCCCTGTCATTACTCATACATGGTAATCCAAACATCATTCCATAGGGAGAAATTCCCAGGTCTGTTCGTGGCTGAGTATTGATCCTTAATAAGGCCAACGGCAGGCATTTAATCCAAGACATCTGAGTCTCAATCATTAACTTAGTCAAGGTTTGTTTTGAAGTTTGATTCATTCTTTCTCCTCTTCCAGAACTCCGAGGATGCCATGGGGTGTGCCATGCCCATTCGATCCCTAAGGCTTCAGATAGCTGTTGTATAATTTTTAAAATTAAATGTGTTCCTCCGCCCAAGTCTATTCTTTCTATTAATCCATATCTGGGGATAATGTTTTCCAGTAACACCTTGGATACCATGCTTGCCATTGCCCTTGGTGTGGGGGATTGCTTCCACCCAATGAGTTAAGTGAGCCACTAATACCAACAAATACTTTCACCCTTGTATTTGAGGTAGCTCTGTTAAGTCTACCTGGAGGCTTTGTATGGCTAGCTCCTGTTCCCCAGCCACCTTTTTTTTTTTTTTTTTTTTTTTTTTGTTTGTTACCTTTTTGTTCACTTTTTAACAAATTAAACATCGATCAACTAGTTGTTTAGCTACCGTATATATTCCTATACACCCATATTGTCTAAGAAAATGATCACAAAGTGATTGCGTTCCCCAATGTATTTTCTAATGTATTAATGACAGAATTTCTCATGATCTGAATTTCTCATGATCTTGTTTTGTTTAACATCTGCTAAAGTCCATTTTCCTTCTGAATCTTTTCCCCCCTTATTTTTAAGTATATCCTTTTCTTGTTCTGTGAAATTTGGGGCTAAATTCTCATATTCCCCTGGTATTATTACCAATAAAACTACCAATGATGATTCTGTAGCTGCTTCTCTGGCTACTTAATCTGCTAAATTATTCCCCCTTATTTCCATTGATGCTCCCCTCTGATGTCCTTTCACATGCACAATTGCAATTTCTGTGGGGAGCTTCAGGGCTTCTAAAACTTCTCTGATCAGCCGCTCGTGTACTAGCTCCTTCCCTTTTGTATTTATAAGCCCTCTTTCTTCCCATATTTTTCCAAATGTGTGGACCACTCCAAATGCATACTTTGAGTCTGTGTACACTGTCCCTTCCTTATCTCTCAAATATACCAATGTCTGTTTTAGGGCATAGAGTTCACAGACTTGTGCTGACCACCCAGCAGGTAATTTCCCCTTTTCAAACACTTCCATCTTCTGCCTCTCGATAATTACATAACCCAATATTTTTCCTTCTAGGCATCGAGAGGACCCATCAATAAATAGTTTTTCTCTATAGGGCAAAGGTTTATTTAACAGATCTTCTCTTATTTTCGTTTGATAATTTATAAAATCCAAACAGTTATGCTCTGGTTCCTAAATATCCTCCCCGATTCTCCTCCCATAATTCTAGTAATTTAACCACTAGTTTTCCTTCACCCAGCACCACACCTATTCCTAATTGCACTTGTAAATCTCTACCTAGCAAATTACATCCTACCCCTGGCATTAACAACAAATCATTAACAGCATATTGATCTTCCCCTTGTATTAACACATTCTTTATAACTGGGACCGAAAACCCCTTCACCTTTAGCCCCTACAGCCCAAGTTGTATCTTTTACATAATCTTCCTCCTGGGGTCTTAATTTCAAATTTATCAAGGGCTCTTCTGTTGGTATATCCCCCAGGAGGTAGAGTCCCTGACACCCCTAGTGATTACCACCCTCATCCTGTTGGGTTACTTCAAACACCAACAGGTCCCGTATTCTCTGGGGGCATTCTTGTTTATAATGCCCCCCCTTCCCACAATGAAAACATTCCCTTGTGATTTCCCTAGCCAGTGGTGCCTCTTGGTTCCACCTTCCCTTTCATTCCCTTGCCTGTTTCAAATTGTGATTTCCCGTCTGAGATTCCTTGTGTTTGTTTCTATCAGCTTCTTGTGCAGTTATCATAGTTTTAGCTTTAGTTTTAGCCTCTTCTTCATCCTTCCTAATATCTACTTTCTGTACTTCTCTCAGGAGTTCCTCCAGACTCTTATTATAATGACCTAGAGTCACTCATATCTCTCCTCCGCTCTTGTTCATTCTGATTCCACTGCAGAGGGGTTACAGGGAGTTTCCTTTCCCCGGGTAACCCCTGCTGATTTTCTCTCTCCCATATCCACATTCCAACCGTTCTGATCATCTGTCTTTCTTCAGGAGAGAAAAAAAATTCCCGTAATCGACTGCATCTCCTCCCATGTATATATATACTGGGTCCCAAAAATTGATCAGTCTTCTCTGACAGCCCCACAGGGTCCTCTAATAACCTCCTAAATTCATTCTTATACGCCCTCACTTCTACATTAGTGAGCGGCACATCCACAAATCCCATCCCCCCTTGAATTCCTGCCGCTGGGACTTCCCCGCAAGGGATTAACCCTAGCCGCCCCGTGCTCCCTTAAACGATTTCCCTTAAATCATGTACGAGCCGATATTTCCCATTTGGTTTCTTTACAGGCAGAATGGGGGTGTTAAAGGGTGACATACAAGGCTCTAAGATTCCTTGTGCTAATAATCGATCAATTTCTGGTTTTAATCCTCTCCGTCCGTCTAGGGAAATGGGATATTGCTTTACCCTCACAGGTATGTGGGGTTCAGAAACTTGGATTTTAATCGGTGGGATTTCCAGTCTACTAATTGTGTCCGGAGAGTACCAGACATCGGGGTTAATTTGTTTTTGCTCATCCATGGTCAAAGGATAAGTAGACACTGTTAGCTCTTGATTTTTCACTTTAATTTCTAATTGTAATTCAACAATTAAACCTCGTCCTAGCAGATTAAATTCTGCTTCAGGGACGAGCAAGAGTTCACCCATTCCAAATTTATTTTCAGTTTCGAATACCACATTTTTGATTTTGTTTACTTTAAATTGTTCTCCTTTTGCCCCAATTACTTGTACTTTTTCCGGGGAAATTTTACATCCCTCAGGTATTTGTTTAATAGTCGATTTTTTTTCAGCCCCAGTGTCTACTAAAAAGGTGAACTCTTGTTTATGGGGACCTATTTTTAATTTTATCAAGGGCTCATGATGACTCCGGTCCCCTAAGATATAGAGCCCCTGGCTCTCCTATTCCGTTTTCAATATTTCCTCATCTCTGATCCTTTCTCTGCAATTCTTCTTTATATGTCCCTTCTTTCCACAGTAAAAACAACATCTCTGTTCCTTCTTTACTACTACGTTCCCTTGTTTCGTTCCAGCAGATCTGTGTTCACCAGTTCGTCCTTTACAATCCTCTCTGACCGCTGCTACCATCATTTTTACTTGTCGCTTGCTACTCTCTTCTTCTCTCCTTACATATACTTTCTGAGCTTCTCTCAATAATTCATCCAACCCTCTATTCTGCCAGTCTTCTAACTTTTCAATCTTCTTTCTGATATCTTCCCATGATTTTGCCACAAACTGAGTTTTGAGGAGTGCTTGCCCTAAAGGGTCGTCTGGATTTACCCCAGAATACAGCTGAAGGGCTTTCCTCAGTCGTTCCAGCCACTCAGTAGGGCTCTCATCTTTCTTTTGCATTTCATTAAATGCTTTATTAATATTCTGGCCACGGGGTACTGCTTCTCTAATTCCCTGAATTACTATAGTTCTCAGGTCCTGCATATGAGTTCTATGCACCGGATCCTGATTATCCCTATTAGGTCTTTGGAGTGGCCATTTAATATCCGCTTGAGGTCCCTGGGCATGTTGAGCATCCCACAGTCTCATTCCTGCTCATCTAATCATATCTCTTTCCTCGGTAGTAAATAATTGACCAAGGATAGATTGCATCTCATCCCAAGTATAAAGGTTTGGTCCAAAAAATTGATTTAATCTTTCTGCCACTCCGAGTGGGTCCTCAATTAAGTTTCCCATCTCGGTTCTTTTAAAATCTCATAGGTCAGCCGAGTTTAGGGGTACGGAAATATATCCAATCACGGGTTGAGGTCCCCCCATGGGTATTTCCCTTAGGGGGTACATCTGAGCTGCCCCTTTTTGGCTTCTAGTTACACGTCTAGGAGGAGGGGGAGACTCTTGTTCCGACTCCGGTGGGGGAGTGGGCGCTCTGGGGACCTCTGGAGGGGCTGTGGGAGCAGGAGGGGAAATGTAAGGAGGGGGGGTTAGAAGGGTTTCGACTAACCCTTCCTTCTTTTTCTTTTGTTTAGTTTTTATTTCATTCAGCGGGTAAAGTCTAGCTCCCGGTCTTTTTAGCCACACTCCCGCATACTGACTTTCTTCCAGGTTAAGAGTTTTTTTGGTTTTTTTTTGTTTTTTTTTTTGTTATTAACCCAGAGATTTAATTGTTGCCTTTATCCAACCTTCTTCTGACCCACAGACTGGCCAAAAGACATTTTTAGAAATCTTCTTCCCTCCCCATATCTTAGTACAATATTCTATCATTTTCTGCTTATCTTTCCCTAGTGTTCCAGGGAAATATCTCCAATTGTCTAAGATATATGCCAGAGGGGTATTCTTAGGTACAGTGGGTACCCTTCCCATGGGAGTCGAAGGCTTGCTGCCCTTCGCCCCCATCTTCTGGATTATCCACAAACACACACTCACTTGCTCCCCTTGTTCCTGGCCCAGTCCCTCGCGGGAGATGGAAAACGCAGTACTTAAGGGTCCGCACTCGCTTGGTTCAGTATATCGAACCTCTCATTCGTTATAATCCAGGAAACCCAATCCCGCCCGAACGGTAAACCCGCGAACAAATTCGCAATATACTTACGCATCCTGCGTCTTCGTCCGGACTCCCGTGCACAGAATTTTTATGGGATTTTACCGGTTTCTCCTTTGCTCATTATTCTAGAATTTAGGTTCGTCGGTAAGGATGGGGTGGGCTATCAGTCGCGGGGCCGCGGATTGCCGCGGGGCGCCTCCCCGGAGGACAGAAGCCCACCGTTCCTTATCCGAGTCACGGCACCAGAAATTGTTATAAATTGAGACCACAATGGATCATAATCCAATTATAATTTTATTAATTATAGCAAGTAGAATATGAGCAAAGACAGCGCTGGACGGCAGGGGAGTCTGCGCTCCGCCAACTGCCGTACTGATCAGTTCAAACAGTTCCTTTTTATACATTTTTACATTCGTGGTTGTCTTTGATCAGTACCCCTTCTGCTTGCACAAGTATCTGGTTTGTGTAAGCAATTGCGGTTATCTTGTCTCACGCGGTCATCTTGTCTCACAGGTTATCTTGTCTCACACAAGCGGTGTCTGGCAGCTATTTGCATAAGAAGTTTTTCTGTCTTTTGCCGCCTAACCTTTACATTGAGCTTAACATAAATTTCAATAAACAATACCCTTAGTTCATAGTTTCTTACAATATCTTATATTGTCATAGCTGCTATAACTCCATTTTAAATCAAGGTCATATTTTAAACTAAAATCAAAATAATATTCTAGGATTCAAACTATATTATTAAGGTACTTGCAACACTTAGACATCTTAAGAATTCAGTTTCGTGACAAACGTCTCTTAATTCTTCTGCTCATTTCTTCCATGCAGATGTTACCTGCAGCAGCTTTCTGACAAGAACTCACCAAACTCTTGAAAATAAATATTTTTAAGGCACCTGAGCCTTTCAGGTTCTTATTTTGAAGCATGTTTTGTTTAAGAACAGCCATTACCATACCTTACCCAAACACCTAATCAGTCTGAAAGGATTCTTACCCCTAGAGTAATTTTTTTTTTCTTAAATAGAAAACAAGAGAAAGAACTGGGGACTGGTCACCAAGAATTATTATGCCTGTTTCAGGGCCAGTTGAAAGATTTTTTTGTTCTGATGTTTGCTATAGCTGAGCTGTACACAAATGCATTGGCTAAGAGGAGGATGAAACAATGATGTGCTGTACCACCTTATTTTTGGTACTGTGAGAAAACTTGGTTCCCCAAGCCTTTTGATATCTCCATCCACCTAAAACCAGTTCCAAGTACTGGGCCATCACAGTTAACAAAAGGACCTCTTATCTTCTGGCCACAGGCTAGCTGTGAATGGCTCCTCCTGTATCAGACTAGTTCTTCGAAAACAGCACTGTTTCTTTCCCTTACAATTTCCCCCTTTTCTTTATTTATACTCTTGTTGCTTTTCGCATATTCTCAGAGTATTGCTCCATGAGTATTTTCTAGTGTTTCCAACATGATTTCGAATCTTTTCTCTGGTGACAGGTCATCTCTTGTGTCATTATCTTTCTGTTCTTTTAATAACAGCATCTTGTCGAGATGGGGGGTTGGTTCCAGAGGCCTCTGTTTTGACAAGGCAGTTTCAATGAGGCATTGGACCAATCCTCGAACACAAGGGATTATGTTGCATACCAATGCTGCTAGGACACCTGCTACTACAATCAAAGAAGTAAGGATAGATACAGCCATTCCCTTCTATTTCCCAAACCAGGAATCCAGCCACCCAGTCAGTGAACTGCTAGTTCATCTGCCAAGGTAGTAAGTCTCTGTAATGCTTTAATGATAGTCCCATCAGGGGCTGTGTTATTGCGAATGAAAGTACAGCATTTATTCCCCAGTATTACACGTACACCTCCTTTCTCAGCTAGTATCATATCTAGAGTTATTCTATTTTCCCAGGCCTCTACTTGTAGCATCTAGCTGCTTGGCAATCCCCTTTACCACATCTCTGGTATATTTTATGAACTTCTGTTGATTATAATAAACATAATTTATCCAGTCTATATTCTTATTTATAGTTACTCACCAAAATAAAAAGGACTCAGACCCTACTGATACCTGATTCCTTGCCTTATGCTCATCTGGGACTCCCCAGGGAACTCCAATAGAGTCAATGTATATTTGATCACCAAATGATACTCGTAGGTTCCCCTTTGCTTGTCTGCCTGAAGGTTCCAATTTTTTTTTTTTTTTTTTTCCAAATGCCAGGGTGAATGGGATGGACAGTTGAACAATTGCACACGTTCCCTTCCAATCTGCTGGTAGGATGGGTCTCGGGATTTCTATTCCACACCATCACCCCAGGTCTCCTCTGGAGATAATAAATGCTGAGTAATTTCCTGCGCCATCGTTAGTCACATTCAAGGTTTTTGTGCATAATTTGAATTCTCCCAAAAATCCAGTAGCCTCATTACCCTGTCGTGAGAGACAAGCTGTATGGTTACTGGAGGCAGTGGAGAAGGTAGGCAATACCTTCATATCCTTGTCCTGTATGGCAGGAAATAGTAATGCTAAAGAGGTACAAGATTGATTACCCCAAGCAGCCTTCTCCTGGTAGAGGGCAATCATGCACTGCATGCCTCGTGGATCCTGAGTCCAAACCAAGGGGAAGGGAACAACTTGTGCCATGGGTCTTCCTGGTGCACAGGCATAGCAACTGCTATGATTTAAACTCTGTACCATATATTTCACCCATAATACCCAGGCATTTGTATCCCTGTATCCTGTCTCCATTTAAAACAATTTAAGATCCTTTACTTCCACAATTGCCACGATTTTAGGGTCATTAGGGGGACTCAATTTTTCCTTCTTCAGAAGATTGTGTGGGCTGCTTTTTCTCCTTACTAATCTTAGGTTGTGATGACCATACTACTATTCTAAATCTCACTACAGGGTCCTTCCCTGTTATATCTGCTCCAAGGCCATAAACACAATCTACAAGGTTATCAGCTTTTTCATGGTTATTACTATAGGATTACATTGGAAAGATGAGCAGGTGGGACTGGGGACCCCTTTAGATATGCTTATTTGATCCTTTAATGCCTTTGCTGTATTGGGCAGGGAGGTGTGTAGGTCCGTCCCTGGTAGGTGGTAGTCCCCCATACCTTATTCCACCTGGGACACGGTGGCCCCCTATGAAGTTGTGTCACAGGGCATAGATATTTACTTTCACTACTTAACTGTCTTTGTGTCCCAACACCTCCACAGCTCAACACCTGACATGCATCAAATTGGAGAGTTTGGGGTTCTTTCTGTCCTACTTACATTCATCCAAAGCTTAAAAGGATACCTAGCTCCTCCCTTCCACTTATCTGTTGTTAGCAATTCCACAATGGCTAGTGTCAGGAGGTATTAATTCCCCTCTTTAAGGCTTGATCCATAAATTCTCATAAGTCCCATAACATTCTTTTTATTACACTGATTACAACAAATATGACAATGACTATCATATTTACTATCAGCCATCCAGCTGGGTCTATCCTTTCTTATGCTTACAAGTGGTTAGTTATAATACTATCACAATATAATATAATATATGTAATACATAATACTAAACAAGATTGTAACAGTAGTAATATTTGAGTAATCAAGCATGTAAAGATTAACAGAATTTTATAATCACAACAGATTGCTCTATCCATGAAAGGGTTGGCAACAAACTAGTCAACCAGGACCAGTATGTATATTAAATCCCTTTTACCAATTAAGTTCTTGGCCTAAGTCCGACCTGGTTAAATAGCTGGTCCCCTGCCCTCTTTTTTTTTTTTTTTTTTTTTGTAATAATGATAAAACAGTTGAAATTATCACCCACAAATTTCCTTTCATGATTCAGTTTTTCTTACAAACTTCGAAGTGAGTGGTGATTTATGTTTCACCATCCATGGAGCAGAGTCTCTTTTAGCCCGAGAGTGGTGTATCCCCAGGGTCCTTTCCCCATTACCTTCAGTGCTGTATAGGTGGTTAATAGTACCTGGAAGGGTCCCTGCCACTTAGTCATCAGTGGCTCATCTTTCCATGTTTAATTCCAATTCAGTCCCCTGGTCAGAATGGGTGAGCCAGAGTGTCCAACCTGCTTTGGTGATGTAAACTGATTGTGAAGCTACTGGAGGGTCCTCCCCTGGGCCAATAGGTGTTGTCAGAGATCCTGGCTTCACTGCAAAGAGAAGTCTTCAGGAACTGATACATTAATTCATACAGGCTTACGTGATTTTTCCAGGCTGCATCCTTTTTCTTAATAATAATATTGGTAGTGCTTCTGAACAAATTTTCTGGCATATCATACTCAGGTCTAGTTTGAGAATTTTGCTTCAAACATTCTACTCTTTCACTGGCTTGAGGCCTTTACAGGGTATGTAGGTCCCGTCTAATCCCAAAATGCTTTTCCCACTTTCTGGACTTCTGCAATAAAAACGAGGACCTCTGAAGATATGCCTGCTGGTATACCAAAGCATGGTATCATTTGATTCAGCAGCTGTTTCACTACCTCATGAGCCATATTGGTGCGACAGGGGTAGGCTTCCAGCCATCCACTAAATGTGTCCACTAAGACCAAGATATAGATATATCTCCTTGTTCTTGGTAATTCAGCAAAATCTGCTAGTATCGTCCTTGAATCAGTCCACTCATAGTTATTCCCCAGCCTACCCTATTGCCCATATTAGGATTATTTATCTTATAAATTTCACATTTTTCAACAACTGATTTTACAATTTTAGTCATGTGTCTACTAGTTAGAGTTTTCCTCAAATATCTAACCAGGCTTTCCATTCCCCAGTGAGTAGCTTCATGTTCTTTTGTGGCCAGGTCTCTCATTAAGTTAGGAGTTAGCATCATTTGCCCTTGAGATGTAACTGCCCAGTCACCTTACCTGTTTTGTGGCCTGTTTCAGGGATTTCCTACTCAAAGGCAAAAAATTCCTGGTCCTCCAAACTTAAAGGGATGCAAAAGAAGGCATCCTTTAAATCAATCACTGTAAACTACCTTAATTTTTCATGTAATGTAGTTAACAATATATGTGGATTTGCTGCTACAGGATGTATATCTTCTATTACTGTATTAGTTGCTTTTAAATCCAGTACCAGCCTGTAATTCTTCCCATTAGCTTTCTTGACCGCCAATATTGGAGTATTATATTTGAATTGGTGAATGCCAATCATATTAGTAATATGATAATAATAATATTGCTGATTAATAATTATATCAATGATTATGTTTATAACAGTAATAATAATCATATTAGTAATCCAAATATGCAAATTCCATTTACTAGAGGTTCAAGCCCTCTTTTCACTCCTATTTTAATTGGATATTGTTTCAATCTTACCGGCCTGATTCCCTATTTCAATCGGATCTTTACTGGTTCTGCTGCCCTGGACTGTCCAGGTAATTCCACTCACCCACACGATAAGAATCACAACGTCCTCTACTTCACCTGGAATGCTAGATATTATATTATCCATAAAGTAAATAGCAGCTTCCTTTAATAGTTTTTGAACTAAGTGGTCCTTCTAAGGTGTTAAGTACAGACTATGTTGCTTCATTATCAATCAAAATTGTATTTCTCCTTTCCCCAGTTAGGCTGTAACCAAAGGCTCTGCTTGGGCAGAGGTCTTCGGTCTCCTCCCTGCCTATTCTGTATTTATTAGAGTCACTTGTGAAGGGTATTTCGCTCTTAATTGAGGGCAGTTCTTTTCCAGTGTCCCGTCCTGTTTCCTCTCATAGCACGTTCTCTTCCCTTGTTACCTCCGTGCAACCCCCCTATGGGAGTCTGAACTAAAACAGTGGTGGTCAGATCATGATAAACCTCCTAAGCCACATAGTAAAGGCAACCTTTATCACTACCAGACCAGCATTCCCACAGCCTGTCTGAGAGGTGCAATTACCATTTTGGTTTGGTTGGTTGGTTGTTTTTTTTCCTTCAGCTTCTCTTCTTTCATCTGGCTATTGGGCTAAATCCATCTGCTTCCCTGAACTCAGCTTCCACCTCCATTATTCATTCGCCCCAAATCCTGATTCTCAACTCCACCCGCGGCTCCTGCCACACCATTCACAACTTCATTCACAACCCCCCTCCTTCTGGCACCTATCATTAAATCCGAGTCCTCCTCCGGACTTTCCAGATATTTAACACAGTTGCCCTATGCTACACAGAGAACAACACTTGAGTGGCTTTTAAAGATCTTTTTCTAAAGATCACACGAGTGGATCCCACTGTGTGGTGTTAAACCCACAATCTTTTTGCCACTCGGGATGTTTTCTTAAAAGTAAAGAACATATTCACATAAGCTACTTCATCCCATTTGCCTTCCCATCTCAAAATTTTAACAGTAGCTGCAACAAGGTGTTATAATTCAATGTACCATTTAGTGGCCACTTTTCCCCAGATCCTAACTTATACAAAGGCCACCATTGAATACAATATTTTATCAAAGTCTCCCCGGTAACCGAGCCCCTCGGGGCAGGTGGGTGCACCAATTTGTTTTCAAGGTTGCATATACCCAGTGGGTATTTTTCCAAGATTCCCCCTTTGGAGGCAGTGGTACCCATGATCCTGACCTCTGTTCCAAGTCCTGACATAACCAGTCATTAGTCGACTCATATTTTGGCCAAAAAACTTTACTTCTCAAAACGGGGTCCTTGGTGCACACAAAAACACAATATTCCCTTTTTACCCAGAACGTTCCTTCATCACATCAACATTCTCCCCAACGGACTGTCTGGGGAATGTTTTCAGGGACCTTCCCTGAATCCTCACTAGGCCTAGTCTTTTTGTTCCCCATTTTTCCTCCCAAGACTTCCGGTCATTTTCCTCGTGGAACTGCAAAACGGCCAATGCGGATTCCGCATTTATAGCCCGTACTAACGTACGGCTCACTCGCTCCCACCCACCAGAATCTCCCAGACCACCAAGGCAGTACTTTTCTTACCTTGGTCCGTGCAAGGTGTTGCCTGGTCTAATAGCACTTTTCCAGGGTTTCCTTATCCTTTTATCTTTTTTTTTTTTTTTTTCTCCTTCTTCCCCCCAGTGGTTCACAAGGCCTGTCTATATTACCAGTCTCAGAATCTCAGCCGGTCCCCTTGGAGTATCCACCAAGGATTCACGAGACTGTTGAAATCAACGTGGCGTGCCTTCCCGCCCTCAGCGGCGGGGACCCCTAAGGCGACAACTTCTATCCTGGACGAGCCCTCAGACTGTGAGAAAAGCTCAGTTGCCAATTATTGATGGCTCAGACAGGATACGTTGTGAAGCATTTTTTATTACGTTCTAGCAAGACCCGCAACAGGGTCCCCTCAGAGAGTCAGCTGAGTAACGACAATCACACCGATGAAGCTACATGTCATTCCCCCTTTATTGCCCGAATCGCTTGGTTATATACTTTGTAAAGCAAGCACCCGCTGTTCACGTGCCCCATACCCCTTGATTATTGGTCATAAGCAACTTATCACGCACCCAAAGGGAAACTGTGATAGGCAAACATCTTGCGGTTTGCTGCATATTTGTGCTTAGCTTAGCCAGATACATAGCTGGGAAAATTCCTCATTTATCTTTACTCAACAGATACAGTTCCTCACAACACAGCCCTTCAAGGTCATTCTCATAACACAGCTGTTGTTAGCAGTCTGATCTCAGGCCTGGATTGTCCAAACCTTGCAACAAAATATTGTGGCCATTCTCTGTCAGAAATGCTTCTACATATCCCCCTTTTTCTTTTTTGGACAATCCAGACTTGATTCATAACCTTTGTCAGCCCTTTTCATATACATGAAATACAAAGACAGACAGCTAAAAATATAAGCAGACAGTAAATAAGCAAGCGAAGGCCTTCTCTTAATAAGCTAGCTAACCATCCACCGATTCCAAGATGTTGCTGTGGTCGCTGATTTAAATCAAGTGTTAGAAACACATCATATCCTGTTGACCCAAAATCTGTGTCTCCTTGAATGTCGGAAGGGCCCTCTGGAAGTGATTGATGCAAGGGATGTTTTGACTCTAAAGCAACAATTTGAGCAATTTTACTACCTTTTGGAACAGTTACCAGTGGTTGTAATGCATATGCCATAATTTGGATTTGACCTGTGTAATCCGCATCAATGACACCAGGGAGCAGAACAACGCCCTGCTTTCCAGTGGACGATCGACTAGTTAATAACCCACCCACTGGGGAATCTCTAGAAAACAAAAGTCCATATGCTGTGGTTGGTATAAGTGTCACAGAAGTACTGGTTAATGTGGTCTCTACTGCTGTTGTCACATCCACTCCGAGGCTTCCTGGGGTCGCTGGTGTGTGGTCGAGTAGGAAACCTGGGGGGTTGAGACCTGGACTTGTGTTGTCGCGCGAGGTCCCTTTGCACTGTGCCTGCCGTTTCCTGACTTTCTGCAGGCCATAGTTGCATGAGTGTCTGTATTGCAGGTATGGCACCAAACAGGCTTGGTGCATCTGTGTTTCCAATGACCTGTCTCACCACAACGATAGCATGTGCCCGGGGTCTGACTGCTTTTAGCCAGCTGCCTCTTTGGCCGTCCTCCACTACTTCTCCACGCAGCAGCCGTTGCCGTAAATGGTTGATGAAAAGTTTCCTTCATGGCTGCCGAGAAAGCTGCAGCTTGGTTCGATTGCTCAGCCCGAGATGTTAACAGTAACATGTCATCTACCCCCGATCCTTGCGGGAGTGTGGCTATTAGGTGCTTGGTGGTGGCATTACTGTTGTCAAAAGCTAGTGCGCAGAACAACTGTGTCTGCATGCCCTCAGTGAGTTCCGGAGCATCTTTCAACGCCGCATGGAGTTGGTCGACGAATTGGCTAAATGGTTCAGTGGTCCCCTGTCGCACTGTTACATACGATGGTGCTTTCTTCTTATCTGGTACCACTAACAATGCACGATGAGCCAATGATTGTGACTGCTGGTGGACCGGAGTCAGCAGAGCTAATTGGGCAGCTGTTGTCAAATATTGTCCGTCCCCAATTAGCATCTGAGCTGTCACTCCATACAGTGCATCTCCCTGTTGTCAGGGAACACTGGTTTCTGGTACCGCTAGTCTCTTCCACTCTCTTTCCCACAGCAAAAATTGTGATGATGATAGAAGCAGTGATGCTATCTGCTTACCATCATTTGGACATAAAACATCAGCTGTAAAACTGTATAATGTTTCTCACTGCCTCAGATCGTAGCCCATAAGTGGTCACAGTTTGTTTGGCCTGGTTCAAGATTTTCCAATCATGGGGTTCCCAATTAGGTCCCCCATCCGTTGTCACTACCGGGCAGGCCAACGCCCCAGCAGCATGCCAGTCCCCTTCTAACAAGGCACCCCGAATCACCCCACTCCATCGGGACTGAGCTAAAAACGGAGATGGTTCTGGTGAGGGTGACGGGAGTGGGTGTGGTGGGGGCTGCCGGCAGCGCTTCCTTTTCTTGTAATTGTAAATGCAGAGTTCTGTTCCGCAGGCATCGCTGTCCTTTACCGGTGTGTGACCCTCTCGCTTTAATTCGGACATCTCCCCCGCCTTACTCTCTGAGCCGGACGCTGACGCGCCGTCAGGGGCGGAACCATCCGAAGGGGCGGGCGGGCGGAGTTTGGGGCGGCACGCCGCTCCCCCCTGGCGGGAGGGGTCAGGTGGGCCCGCCTCCTCGGCTCGGGGAGGCGCCACTTCCGGGTTCTTGCCAGACGCTGGACTGCATTCAGCGGGCACTCCGACTTTTTCTCCCGCGCCGCCTGATTTCTCTGCCGCTTCTTGCGCGGTGGAGCAAACAGGAACACTTGGTGACATGCCCTTAGTAGAGTGGAGCTGCTGATTAACCCCGAAGAAGGTGGCTAGTCGTGAGGGACGGTTGGTTTCGGCAGGGACCTGTGGGGATGGTATAGCGGCGACAGCCTCAATAGCAGCAGCGGCAACTTTCTTTTCTTTTTGTATCTCTCCCAGAGCTTTTATGATCGATCGCCAGACCACCCCTTGCTGTCGTGCTTCACTGCCTTTATTGCCTCCAGTGATAGTCTTGTCCCACAATAAATCACCTACTTCGCGCCACTCCTGTTGGCTAAATATTAGCGAGGGGTGACCCATTCTGTCCTGTTTTCTAGCCCACATAACCAGATCATGGACATCTCCTTCCTTTAGCCTCTCGCCTCTCTTAGAGAGCATGCTAAGGAGCAGTCTTACTGCTGCCCCTTTTTCCATCGCGGTCTTACCTCCGGCCAGGGTCAGTTGGCCAGCTGACTGGTTGCTAGCGTCTTTTCCTACTGCAGCAACTCTTTTGCCCCCAACTCTCCGGCTCCCAAATTGGATCCGTCGTCCAATGCTGCGGAGACTTCCCGTATTTAAACGCCAGACTTCAGACACCTCATCACAGTCCTAGTCTTCTACAGGGTCCCTGTTCGGGCGCCAGATGAAGCAGGGTCCCCTCAGAGAGTCGGCTGAGTAACGACAATCACACCGATGAAGCTACATGTCATTCCCCCTTTATTGCCCGAATCGCTTGGTTATATACTTTGCACAGCAAGCACCCGCTGTTCACATGCCCCATACCCCTTGATTATTGGTCATAAGCAACTTATCATGCACCCAAAGGGAAACTGTGATAGGCAAACATCTTGCGGTTTGCTGCATATTTGTGCTTAGCTTAGCCAGATACATAGCTGGGAAAATTCCTCATTTATCTTTACTCAACAGATACAGTTCCTCACAACACAGCCCTTCAAGGTCATTCTCATAACACAGCTGTTGTTAGCAGTCTGATCTCAGGCCTGGATTGTCCAAACCTTGCAACAAAATATTGTGGCCATTCTCTGTTAGAAATGCTTCTACAAAGACCGGGTGCCCCACCAGGTGGACGTGCCAAACAGCCATTGTGCGATGATTTATATCCCTTTCTCCCAACGGCACGTTCCCTCCCCTGATTCCTCACTGGCTGAGTGCTACAGCTTGTACAGACTTCCCGAACCGCCTACCAACACGCCCTTTCATGTATGTGTTCATACGTCGCATGTTCATGGAAAGGAACCTTGGCTCTCTCCAGAGCGGAGGAGTTAATATGCATGAGCTCATCACACAAGTGTACTAAGATGAAAAGTTTGAAATTTCAGGTTCCCCAAGCCTTTTGGTATCTCCATCCACCTAAAACCCGTTCCAAGTACTGGGCCATCACTGTTGACAAAAGGACCACTTATCTTCTAGCCATAGACTAGGGACTTAAAGGGTTGTGAATCGCTCTCATTCATCGCTCTGGTGAAGTTGCTCCCCTTATTCTTATCAGGCTTGTTCTGTGAAAACAACATTATTTCCCTTACAGCATTAGATTTTTGTTTTCACATTAATTTCATCTGGAAATGTCAAGCTGCAGCTACTGCCATTTTAATGGAGGCATTTCTCAATTAACCTATGGGGGAGGCACTGTTTTGAAGGCCACCAGAGCTTGAGCAGACCAGGAGCAGGAGACAGCTCTGCCACTTCAGTTGAGCATGCTTGGGTCAGGATTTTAGGGGGTGAATCTAACAAAAAACCCCTGCCAGGCCTGGGACTACCTCCACATCACTCACCCCGCTGATGGGTTTCAAAGTATTCTTAGCTGGCGCAAGAATCCCACCACAGTGCTGTAGTACAGTTTGAGTTGGAACAAGAGGATTTTGTTAAGTTACACCACATTTATGATATATTTTTCTGCCTTCCTATTGTGTTGGCTGCAGCACATTAACTCCCAGGGACACTGTGCTGGGTTTGTGAGTGGTGGGGGTTTTGGCAGTGGGGGAGGGGACTACAGCAGTGGGTCCCTATGAGAAGCTTCTTGAAGCTCCTCTGGCTCCAAGTTCGACCTACCTCTGCACCAAGGCTGAGCTAAATAGCTGCACCTCTGTGATAATATATTTAAGGGGACCTGGGAGGAGGAGTTGGAGTTGTGAGGAGAAGTTGCGACACCTATGGAGGAGGAAAGGTGGGGTGAGGTGTGCTGGTGCAGAGCTCCCTCCCTCTACAGCCCATGGTGAGAGGGCAGGGCCCACCCCCCCCCCCCCCCCCACCCCCCCCCAGACACCCATGGAGGTCTACGGTGGAACCGGGGCTGACCTGAAGACTGTGGAGGAGCCCACACTGGAGCAGGCATCTGCACCCGAAGGAGGCTGGGACCTATGGGAAAAAGCAACAAAACTACATTGTTGTAGTTTGGTGCTGGGAGGACTGCAACATGTGGGGGTGTCCCATGCCAGAGCAGCTTGGGAAGGGCTGCATCCCATGGGAAGGACTCATGTCAGAGAAAGTTTGTGGATGTCTGTCTCCTGTGAGAGGGGGACCATGATGGAGCAGGAAGAGAATGCCAGAAGTCCCCCTCCTCCCTGAGGTGGAAAAAGTGGCAGCACTGACCACACCCCCATTCCCTGCCCCCTGTACTGCTGGAGGGGAGGAGGTAGAGATATTGGAAGCAAAGCTGAGCCCAGGAAGAAGGGAGGAGTGGGGGAAGGTGTTTTCAAGATGTCGTAATGCTTCTCAGTGTCCTCTGTCTGTTAAATGGTGGTGTTGTTAATGTCTGCATTACATTTATGTTCTTTTTTTTCTTCCCCTAAATCTGTCTTTTACCTGTGACCTTAATGGATGAGTCATCCCTCACTGTCCTTATTTGGATTCCCGAGCCTTTCTCTTTATTTTCTCCTTCTCTGTGCTGGTGGGGAAGAGGGGAGTGAGCTGCTGTGTGGTACTGAGTTGCCCTCTGAGTTCAAACTGTGACATACACCTGAACTGAGGGATTAAAAGTAACTCTGAGGAAATATTACTGACTTTAAGTGACCCTTAGTGATACTCTGCCTATCTCTACTCTGTTTTTCATCAGATGTGCCTTCTCTCACTGAGAACACCTGTCAGAGACACCTCCTAGTACCCAAATTCAAATCTGGACAGCTCGTGATGAAGTAGCTACCTGGATTTTTATGAACCTTTTGGGGTGTAATACTAGAATTTGCCAATGCAGGACATTCCTTGAAAAAAAAAAAAAAAAAAAACAAACCAAAAAAAAACCCAAAACAAAACAAAACCAACAACAACAACAACAAAAAAAAATAAAAAAAAAAATCCAACAGCTGAAGATTCGGGTTTCGGGTGGAAGTTAGAAATGAGAAGGGAAAGCCAATGTGGCAGCTGTGTCTGCCAGCCTCTTTTCCAACTGTCCATGTGAGGTGGAGATGCTCTCCTCTGTGTCCTTAGCTGCTGCCATCCTATCAAATTCTCTTAGGGGGTAACGGAGGAGAAACATATTTCAATAGTTTCACATGAAAAGGGGTTGCCTGGAGGTTTTAGAGTTCTGCAGTAGTATGGTGTGTTTTGCACCAGTTGAAAACAATGTAAGATCACAGGCAGCCCCAAAGAGTGCCTAAAAGTAACAAACGTGGATTTTAAATGAGCTTTGGCACATGCATCTGACATGGCTTCAGAGGAACATAAAACCGTGACACCATATCAATCCCAACATATTGATTACAGACTAAGTATGTGAGTGTTTCTCTGGCTTAGGCCAACCAGGTGCTTATTTGCTATTAACAAAAATACTCCCTGAGGAACTCTGAAAATAAAAAACTAAAGGAATTTCACATACACACCATAGGCTGAGGGTATCGACTTGCTATTTTTTAGATCTAGGTGATTGAATGACACATCAGTGCTTGTGGGACAAATACATCCCTGCACATGAGGCACAGGGCACACCAGGCAGTGTCAGGGCCCTGAAGAAAAATTGACTGAAGCAGTGTCATGATTAAGAGGCAGTATTCAGCCATTATACAGTTTATTAAAGGGATAAGGGTTTATATGTACCAGAACAGAGCATGATAAACATGAGCAGAAGTTAAAAGTAGCTTGAAAAAACCCTTTAACTGTGAGCAAATGCGTTGATTTATGTTCCAGACCTTGTGGAGTGCCCAAACACATAATTGTTTTTATTATGTTTGGCATTTGCTTACCAGTTTGTTACAAACTATTTCTGACACTGGAGGAAAGCCGAGCTGTATTTGCTGCAGTAAAGGAGGATGAAGCAGCAGGAGAGCCAGATGAGCTCTCCTGCTGATGGGGAGGTAAAGCACTCCCTCCTGCCCATGTGTAAAGCAGGGACATGTTCACACTGCCTTTATGGAGTTGCTTAGGGATTACAATGGTCCAACTAAGAGAGGCATTTGGCTGTTTTCAGCCTTCATTATGCTTTAGAAATTAATTCTACCCGTGGTGGATAAATGAGCATCCCAGTTTCTGTGTCTTTGCCACCATACTTGCCCAATGGTGTAACCTGTAGCAGCAGCTGATCACATTTTCCGACCAGATTGGTAAACCCTTTTTCAAGCAGCGTAGTAAAGTTGCCCAAGTATTAGTGTCTCACAACTATTAATGCCAGTTGAACTTGCTGCAAAATTTCCCTCCTTCTGTTGGGCAGTCCTGCAGTACATGAGCATCTCGTCCCGTGAATGTGCTGGATGTTCAGGATGATGCTGGGGAATACGATTTTTGTTCGCCGTCAGTGGATGGAGAACTATTCAAAGCAGGAACTGCACCGGAGGTATGAAACACAGGAAACAAATGAGGTAGTGGTAGTTCCTGCATGTGGACTTAGGGGCTGACATCAGGACTTCCCATGTTAACCTTTAGTTCTTTCCGTGTTGATGTGGCCTATGATACTCTCCATTCTAGCAAACGGGAACCATCCCACCACATCTGTGATTTTGGCCCTATGTGTGCCTACTGTCAGATCTCCCTTGCACAGTACTGACGTTTGTATACCCAACTGCATCTGACACCTACGGGCTTCCAACCGTATTGAAAGTACTTGTTAGCAAGGAACTAGCCGCCAGGGATGTGTGCGCAGCGGTGCGTTTTCCGCTCCCCTCTCGCTTGGGCTGCACTGAGGTTAATTTTTGGCGCCGCGGCTGCCAGACGAGGCTGTTAAAGGCTGCACCCAGCCCGTTCCGAGGGACCGTCTCCCACGTACCCCCCGCTGCAGCGTCGCCCCCGCGCCACTCCGCGGGCTGGGGTCCCGGCGCCCGGTAGGGGCCGCTCTCCGCCACAGCCACCACCGCCCCTCGCGGTGTCTGATGGGAATTGTAGTCCGGCGAGCGGCACGCCCCGCGGAGCGGCGGCGGGCACGGACTACGGGCCCCAGCGTGCCGCGGGGCGCCGGGCCGGCCGTTCCTTTTGAATGATTTCACTGCGGTCGGCTTTCGGGGTGAGTATCGCAGTGGCGGCGGCGTGGCATGAGTGGGTCTGCGTCGCAGCGGGCGTTTCGTCTGTCGATGGCAGCTTGAGCAAGCTTTGCCATGGCCGCCCGGGGGCTGCGGCGTTGTTAGGAGCGGTACGCAAGGCTGCGCGTTCGCTCTTTCGTCCGAACGCCTTGGCGGGTAGGAGCCGGCGGCCGCCCCCGCCGCCGCCGACATGTCGCTGGCCATGGAGGAGGAGGAATACGCCAGACTGGTGATGGAGTCGGAGCCCGAGTGGCTGCGGAGCGAGATCAAGCGGCTCTTCCAGGAGCTGGGCGAGACCACCCGGGAGAAGATCCAGGCGGCGGAGTACGGGCTGGCCGTGCTGGAGGAGAAGCAGCAGCTGAAGCAGCAGTACGAGGAGCTGGAGCTGGAGTACGAGACCATCCGCACCGAGATGGAACAGCTGAAGGAGGTGAGGCGGCGGCGGCAGGCCCGGCGGGGCGGCCCGGGCCCGGGCCCGAGCTCGAGCACGGCCGCTGCCGCTGCCGCGGGTGGAGGCGGTTTGGGGAAGGTGGGAGCGGGACGGATGGCCGTCTGTGGAGCCCGAGGGTGGTGGGCTGAGGGGCCCTGGCGCTGCTGTGGGGCGCTTGGAGGGTCACCTACCCCCGACAGAATTTGGAGGAAGGCGGCCAGGCCTCAGTCTTGCTCCGGGCTTGCGCGGTTAAACCCATCGTTCTCCAAAATGACAGCTCTCGGAGATGATTGCCTTTCAGACCAGCAAAAAAAAAGACCAAAAAAAAAAAAAAAAAAAAAGCTTTTCCGCATCTAACCCCAGTCCTGTGCCAGAGGGATGTGGGAGAGAAGCAGGTAAATGCTTTTCTTTCTCCTCTCGCCCCATTTTGCCTGAGGCTCTGGTAGCAGGTCGGCCTTAGGGCCGCGGGAGGGAGGGGAGCCTTTTGGCTGCTCTCAGTGAGCCAGTGCAGCTCTGCCTCCTGGGGCTGGGGCTGCTCGGTGCTGTCACCTCGCTTCTCCTCTGAGAGGGGACCCGAGCAGGTGGCGCATGGCAAGGGCAAAGCCTGGGCATCAGGCTTGGGATGGCGGCCGGGGTGCCTCTTTGGTGGCTGTCACATGCCTGCTTTTGTGTGGAGGGAGAAATCCTAGACTGGTGATAGTGACTTCCTTAATGCGGACCACCACAAAAATACTATGTCGGGCTTTAGTTCACACAGATTTGGTTCAGTGCAAATCCCTGTTGTTGGCTTTTTTTTGTTTTGTTTTGTTTTTTTTTTTAAATTCAGATCTAATCTGTACATTGGAATAAGGTTTGTCAGAAGAAATGCTGTTTTCTTAGGTCAACGGGCATGTAAGTTTTTCTTATGCAAGATCTCCAGGTCTAGAACATGAAAAAAGTGCTGCTTCAGGAAGAGTTGTGCAGAGAGCAGCACTGACTTGCCTGAATATGTAGACACATAGTTAGTTTTCTTTATGAGAGGATAGCCGATCCCCTGCCAGTCTACTGTGTAGTATGTCCCATGGGAACTTGTTTATCTGTCTGAAACCCTTGGTTATTTTGGTGACCCCTTCCAATGCAGGCAAACCCTGTGCTGCTTTTCAGCTGATTTAGGCCTTACCTTAATTGCAAAAGATATGATACAGTCTAAGAGATTAATTAATATATGTGGATTTATTTGACCAGTGCAAATGGTATCCTGGGTCTTTGGTTTAGCTCATTCAGTTGGAAATGGATTCAAAGTAACATCAAAATGCACTGTTTCAGAGGGAAAGTGAATACTTGTAAACGGACTGGTACAAATTCAGATGAATCTGTGGATGCCCTCACTTTTTGCATCCTTTGTGTCTTTGGTCTTGTAAATAAAGCTCTATTTTGTTTTTATTATGTTAAACAAGCATAAGCAAAAAAGGTTAATTACTTTTGAATTACATGGCTATAAATTTGTTAACTAAATATGCAAGCTGAACCGATACACTGCTATAACTAAACCCACTAGAGACCAACATGGTTATAGCAGTATACAGTAGGGGACATGCTACATGCAAGTCAAGTGTAGAGGCAGTCTTGGAAGAAGGTGAGAGAGATAGAATTGTGCTGAAGGGAAAGAAAAGTCAGTAGATCCATTTGGTAGGTGGGATGGAAAACATGGCATTGAGAGGTAAAGGGTCTGGCCCAACCCCATTCAGCAAGCCACTGCCTGAGCCACGAATGGAAGCCATGTTCCCTCAGTCACAGGTAGCACTTTATTCAAGGGGCTGTGCTGTGTACGCTTGGGCATGACATGTTTTGGCTTTCAGATAGAAAAAGGCTACAACACTTCAGAAACTTGTAAAAGAGATTTAAAAGAAAAAGGAAAATGTCAGGATCGGCAATGATTCACTCCTTTTTGCTTTTAATATTCTGAAGGATTTGCTTTGTGTGTGCGTGCCCCATTGTAATTAAGTCAAAACCCAGCAGGCAAACTATTCTGGCAACAGCTTGAGGACTCTGCTAGTTAGCCTACACAGGGAAAAAGCATTGCTCCTCTAGCTTTCTTGTGATACTGTGGAGGAATCTGGTTTGCATTAGGTCTTGTAAACCTTTAGCAGATGCATGAAGCATGCTTTCAGAGAAGGAGTTTATTTTCTTTGCTGTTTATGCAACTTCTTGCTTTTCCCAGGCACAGCTAAGGGAGCACTGCATACAATGCTTGACATGCCACACGTCAAGCTCCGACCTAAAGGGATTCCGCCTTGGGTTACCTGAGGTTGTTCTTGAGGAAGGCAAGGAGACTGATGGTGGCATGCCTGACTAGAACAGGAGTGCTTTCCATCTCTTGCTTCTTAACTGTTGACTTCATGCAGCCTTTTAGAAATACAGCAATTCTAGTTTTGTTTTGTTCTTCTCTACTCCATCTGGAGACCTCAGTAGCACAGGGCCATGTTATGCTGAGTGCTGTACAGGCACATAGCAGTTTCCTGTCTTGCTGGGTGTTGTAGATTTGGATATACTTTAATTTGTTTAATGTTATGAAGCACCCTGTATCATGGCCCTGTTCCTACCATAGGTAAATGGGCTCTGAGTGTGGGAACTTTGTAATAGAGTTTGCTGAAAGTACAGGCTTTTCTGGTACAGTCATCAGATCTTCCATAGCTTTCTGGCCAAGTTCTCCTGCCTGCCCCCCATCCCTGATTGTGGCAGAATTTCATAGTTGGCACCACCGCAGTTTTATCTCTTTGATAAGTGCAGATGGTATCCTCAGAGCTGTACCCTGTTTTGTAAAGATGTCTGTGTACACCCAGTATTTGCAATTCATGTCCTCCTGGTAAAGCTGAGGAGCTGTCCTGTCCTTGCACTGAGGCTCCACACCAACCTCTTTTTAGCCAGGATCCTTGGTAACTTGTCGATTCTTCCCCAAGTTTGTCCTTTTTCGCGCTTGCATGCTGACTTGATCTCATATCTTTTATGATAATTTGTGCTGCATTTCTTTTATCATTTTCATTTGAGAGAACTAAATTTAAATACAAACTGTCTCCCCAGGTAAACTTGCTGGTTATCTTGAGTTCCACCTTTGCTTTTGTAACAGGGATTTTATTTCAAACTTTCATTAAACATTATAGATAAATAACAGAGTTTTCTGAAATTCAGAGAAATAAGACACTGTCTTTCTTGTAGTGAAATAGTACATCAAAGAGTTGTTTCTGTAGGCTGTGTCCAACTAGTAAGTTATTCTGCGAACCTTTGTCTGTGATGGCGATAATTGTAAAAATTAGAGGGTTGCCTACCTGCTTGAGCCGGGATTTCTGTACTTGTGGGGAAGATATGTAGGATCAGCTCTTTGTGCACTCTAGCTCACAAAAATGATTATCTGGAGATTCAGTTATTGACATTTCTGACGATTTGTAGGGGAATGTGATGTGGAAGGTTAGCTTGGAAAAGGGGTTATCTGCTTTACTCGGTAATTTTGAGTTCCTTTTGAGATGTGAGTTAGATTTGTAGCTAACTGTTAACTCAGTTATGAATCTGGCTGCTGTCCAAAGCTCCTTTCTGATTAGGTGGTTATGTTGTATTATTATATGGTATTAGGTGATGGTGGACCTGCGTTTAAATTCCTCAGAAAATATGGGTGTTATAATATGAATTATTTATTTCTGTAATGATATAGAAGTATGTAAGTAGACTATGGCTGTCCTTAAAGTCTAAAAGCATGTGTCAATACATCACAGTCAGTGTGATGTATATGGTTTGTATGTCGATTGGGGGAGGGGAAGGGAAGCTTACAAAGAAGAACCGCAGTGATCTGTACATGACTCTTCACTTCTTTGTAGGGTGGCAGTGGCTCTTGTTTCTGCTTTTAGCCTTTAAGGACTGCGTATTGACATGAATTCTCTGTAGAGGATTCCTGGGTAGATTTGGAAACTGATTTGAAAGAAACATTCAAACAACACCTTGCTGCTTCATTTCCCATTAAGCTAAAGCGGGGTGTACTATGCAGCTGAGGTAATACATCCTGGGCTGTAATATTTGTGCTGTTTATTTGAATGTACTGCTCGGGTAGAGTGTACAGTATCTGTGAACACTGATAGAAGTTTTGCTTTGCTTAATTCACTTATATATGTAATAGTTAATTGGATATGTGATACTTCATCCAGACTGGTTTAATGTTTTAACGGCTCACCTTCAGAAGCAAAGGAGAAATCATTCCCTTTCCTATATGCCTTATATAATGCTGTATACTTTATAGACATGAATATAAGCTGGCTACAGAAGTAGCAGTGATTTTCCTCAGTGGATTTATCTGCTTTCAAAGCATTTTACCACTTTTGTGTGTGGGAACGTAAGGGCAAAGAGGGAAGGAATGACTGGGCTAACGTCACCTAACAAGCTAGTGGCAAACTGGGATTAAACCCTCTGTGCTTGTAGTTCAGTGCTGGATTTGACCAAATCTTTCCATTTAATCATGGTAAATAATAATGTTCAGTAGTAATACCTCTAAGGCCTCAGGTACACCTCTGCAGCCTCCTCCTATTATTCAGGTATAATATGGATTCCTGCTGAAATGGAAGGATCTTAATGTCATTTGATATTACCTCTAACTTTACAGTGCTATTAAAACCAAAGGGTTTGGTGCATAAAAGATATATTTTTTTTTTTTTTTAAATAGACCAGCTCAGGTGAAATTTATTTCAGGTTATATGTATGTAAATCTAGAATAAGAAAAGAACAAGTATAATTTGATGTTGGGGAACTGATGTGAGTTTTACAGATACTAACGGAAAATAGTTACACTTCTGTGAACTTGTCTGGTGGATTTACTGGTGATTGTAACTTGGACTCTTAACACCTGCCACACTTGAAATGTAAAAGGAGAACAGAATTGCTGTCTCCAGTGTAAAATCAGACTAAAAACTGTGGTTGAGGTAAGCAAAATGTTCCTGTGTAGACTAAGCTTCTTACATTTTGATAAATCATAGTTGGTTTATGTTAAGAATAGAGCCACCTGTTATTTTAATCTTATGTCTGCAGTGGTATAGACAATTAGTACTGTGTTTTGGAAAAGCTAATTTTCTTACATATCCTTATTTTGGAAAAAACAAAGGCTGAAAAGTTAAACATCCCAGTTTTTCTTGCTGTAAGGCTTCATGTTGTTAACTTAATTTTCTTTGCCAGTGTTGTTTGAACTGCCTTTCTTAAAAATCAGAAATAATAATATTCTTAAAGTGATGATTTAAGATTATTTTCTTATGAAATTGCTGAATTCTTGGGCTTTTTCTATTAAAATTCACTATACCTTATGTAATAGAACATCAATAAATATTTGGGTGAATAGTAAGGACCTTTGGGTGGAATTAAATTACTAAAAAATGCCTCATGTTTCCAGAGTAATGGTTTTTCCTAAGGTGCTCTAGTCTCAGCTGAGATCTAGGTCTTGGTGAAAAGTGTATTTTTTTTTTTTGTTTTGTTTTATAATGCTTGTCTGTGCCTTGCCCCAGAATGAGGGCTGTCACTGACCCTCCAGCAAACATTAAATAATTTGTTTCTAATTTTCTACATTAGATTAAACCCAACGTTTTGTGAAACAGAAGTCTAGCAGCAGTAGTGCCATTTACTACATGCTTTTCCCCTGGAAGTGTGGTGGCACTGGGTGTATGCGGTCTTGGTGGAGGGGATATAGTGAACTGCACTGTGGAACTGAGCCAAATTTTCCTCTTTATTATTTATCTTTTCTTTTATTTGTTAGCAAATTTATTTTTCTGTTTGAATTAGGTCTGTTCTCCAATTTGGCATGCTGCATGTGGTTGTGCAGGTACCATCTTGCCGAGAACATCTTGCAGCAGCACCATATTGGTGATGAGCTGGTCTTACTGCCGAGCTGAATGGTGGAGCTGCTGCCTGCCAGCACAAACTGTACCTTGTACAGTGTACGTGGGTCTGTCTTGTCTGAATTCTAGGAATCAGCAGTCTTGGGGATGCTGCAGTGACAACAGCATTACTGTCAGGCCAGCAGTTATGGTAGGGTCTGTACTGGGATGTAGTCTCTTGTGCAATGCTTTCTGGCTTTACCCAGACAAACTGTGCCTATTGGAGACTTGCATTTGGCATCCTTCAGCGTGCAGTCCTGAATGAGGGCACCTGAGAGCTAAGGCTCTGCATGTAGGGTGGAGGGCCGCTTGAGTGTTCAGAGAGCACAACAATAGGAACAGTCGTGGCAGGAGAAATGCCAGATCAACTACTGCATGCTGTCAGCCTCTCTCTGGAGGTGCTAGTTTCTTCAGAGTGATATTGCTGAGGGCTTGAGTGAACCTGGAGGACTTCTGATGGGCATCACTGTGTGGGTGATGGCTGTGTGTTCCTACATCCCTGAAGCAGAAGTTTGTGCAGCCCCTGATGTGGCAGACATCCTGGCTGGAAGCTGAAAGTCTCAAACCTACAGTCATCAATGTTTTGTCACATGAGTGTTTTTGTGCAGCTCTGCTACAGTGATACCTGCAGCTTACTTGCTTCAAATCACAATTCTTCCTTGCCATTTCAACATTTGCTGGAACAAACTTGCTAGTTTCAGGGGTGTTAATACCCAATTTATCCCTTCTGAGTTTAGGGTCATTTTTATTCTAATCTGAAAGAAAATTGTAATAATTTGGAAAATTGCCTAGTTTCCCTAGGAGGGGAGTGAGTGGGTGGGAACAGCAGATCTCAGATGTGTGTGCTGCCCCAGAGTTAATGGATTCACCATTTCCTCTTTTGCTCTACTGTATGTGAGGTTGTGACTAATCTGTAGCAACGTGGGGCCATAAGATGACTTCCAGAGGGTGATGCATCCTCCAGGCATTCATTTGTTTTCTTTCTCTGCTTTTGGCAGACTGCAGAGAATTGTTTGTTCAGATCTGGTAACCCAGCAACAGAGGAGTATAACGTGGGTTTGAAATATCATCTACAAAACCTTAGCAGAGGGAAGTGACATAAATAAACTTTGCTGTCCAGATGAGTGGAAGAGCCTCCATTTCAGACAAGAGCTTAAGTTTTAAGTGTAATAGTTGAAGAACTGTGACTTTTTTCTTATTTTCCCCTTCAGCTCTTGTCCTCTTTCCACCTCCTGCTTTCCTTCCCCTCCTCTCTCCCCTTCTGTTTTCCCTCTTCTGGCTGAAATACATACCAGGCAGTGGAGTCTGCCTCCACATCTCCAGGTGTGTCAGACTCGCCCCACAGACAGGCATCACTTTGGAGTGAGTAGATGGGACCTATCTGAAGAGTTTGCTGAAAGCTGTTGTCCATCTTGCCCATACAACAGATGGGTTTGTCACTAGGCCTCTGGGGCAGCACAGACCCACATAGTACCTAGAGGGTCTTTTACACAAAAAACTGCTTGCCTCTGGGGTCTGTGTGCCTGGACATGTGCCTAATTGGGTATGTTTGGCCCAAATCAAGTTGACTCACGGTGTGGGAATGGATATAGTTTCTCTCCAGTCCTACACCCATGATTGGCACTTGGGTAGGGGAGAGGCTGTGCCATATGAGGACCTATACAGCTATTGTTGAAATGGTAGGTCTGGTGGTGTGCTGCACTGGTGCTGCATGGCCCGGTCTCTGCAGTATGCTGCCATCCTTTGTCTCCTTGAATCTTTTGTTTTCACCCTTAGTTGCTGCGAACATGCAGTTTGGATTTCAGCAAGCTTGTGGAGTGTTGCTGAGTGCTGTGCTAAAGGTAACGAGGCAGTATTATGGTAAATTCATGAGAGTCTCTGTGCATGCCCTGTCTGTCAGTGCTGAACAGAACTGGTCCTGTAGTTTAGCTCTGGCTCAAAGGCAGAAAAGTGTATTGACCTAATGGATGAATAAGCTTATTTTTCAGTATTGATACATATTAGACGATTGAACTACCATCTAACCTGCCAAAACCAAACAAGTTTTATTGCTTTTATTGAAACAGAGTGTTTGTTACATTTGATTTTAGTCTCTTTCCAAGGTCAGAATCCTTTTTTGTTTTCAAATGATCAATGGATGATATTTGTTTGGAGCTTGTTCTGTTGCATGAACAGATGACTCTAAACTAGAAGGCATTTTCTTTCACTCCCTGCACACAAGATAGTGTATGTTTTGAGGTAGAGATTTGGTTGTGGTGCCCAGTGTGGTTAGATATCATGACATAGTCTGTAGGCCAGCGCAGCCCTCTAGCTCTTGGTAGAGCTCAGCAGCGAGTACCCTACCAGTATCTGTGAATGAAACTTTTCCACAGTATGATGTTAGGAAAGAAACAATGCATTTTCAAGCAGTCAGTATATAATTATTTTGTGGTTTTCTCTGATACCGTGTGGAGGGGGCATTTGGCCTTTGACATGGGAATCGCCTATTGTAAGATGAATGTGACTGACTGTTCCCAAGAGGCAATGAGCAGAAAAAAGCAGTGTCACATAGCATGTGCCCTCAGCTTTGGTACATACTATCAAAAGAAGAAAGATTATTTTGCCAAAACCTACTTCCCTAAATAAATTCTGGTCTCTGATTTAGCTGAAATTCTTCAGCAGTGGTCCTGATTTAAACTTTTCTCTGGCACAGCTTAATCTGGTAACTTTCTGAGACTTGTATCTATGTGAATAAAGGCTCCAGTCTGACTTATATCTTAGTTTGCTATGTTCAACAGCTGTACAAGCAATTCCACTTGGCTCCCTTTTGGTGATGCTTTCATAAAGTGTTTTTAACCAAAAAGTTGTTAAAATCAAATATTGTTGGCTGTTAAAATCAGGTAATCATTTTTCACATAAATAATTTCTCTTGAAGTGAGGAACAGTGATTGATCTATTAATTTCCAGCTCCAATTTTCTGTCCCTTCAAATTTTATATAAATGTACATAATTTAACAGCTGTAATGTCAATAACAGTGAGTCTTGACCTATAACAAGAGGTGTCATTTTTCCCTTCATCAAATACCTTTCTTCCACCTGGTTCTTTTTTTCCTCAAACTTTTGTGGGTTTAATCGCTGACATTTCTTGCAAGAGTCCTTTTTACGCATTTGTTAATGATTTTAATTCTGTCACTCAGCAGTACTGGGATATTCTCCCACATTTTACAGCTGTGATTATAGGCAGAGGGTTTTAAAGAAGAATTTGCATTTTGAATACAGCAATATATTTAGTGTGACAAAACATGTAAGAAAATGCAAACTGTACCCTCTTCCTGAGGGTGCTAATGCTTCAGGCTTTGTCCTGGCCTTGCCCTCTAGAAAAATACTCTGATTTTCTTTTCTTCCAATTATAATGGAATGTTAAGCTTTGTGATCTTAAATAAATCCAACTGCTTTAGCTTTTGTTGTCAGCTTTCTGGTCTTTCATAACAATATGGATGGTTGTTTTAAAATGTGAATGGCTGCTTGGTTTTCAAGATGAATGAGATCCTATCATGTAAAAATCTGTCTGATGTGTACATAACAACTAATCCTAATGTGAAAGTGGGATCTTTAGCATACTGTATAGCTACATTTAAGTAATGTAAATGGGTTAAAGTCAAGTGCATGAAAACCAGAGCATTTTGTTAAGTTGGAAAATCCCCTTGCTATGGCAGGTTTATTAGGCATTGCTTGTGTGTTTGTGGAGGCCTTTCTTTCCTGATGGGAAGAAGATAGGTGTAGTAGATTGCAGTTTCAAGTATTACACTGGGCTTATTTTTAGTCTTGTCTCGCTATTTCTTTCCTTGTGTATCTTTAATGAGAATTTTACTTTAAATCCAAACTTCTCTGATTTTTGTGACATTGATTTTGGCAAAGGTTTCTGAATTTTTAGGTCTGTTTGTGTTAGGATATAATGGTCTTTTCCTCCTGTCATTTTTGTGATCAAAAACAATTCAGGTGGGCAGGAAGGCACTTACCTGTCCCTTCATGTCAACTGCAAAGGTTGCATAGAACTGACAAGGGCAGAATTGTAATTTATGTTTCCTAATTAGTAAGATCCCTCTAACATCTGATTATTCAGTTGTGACAGGATCCTCTGGGACTTGAGTGGGAACAGAGACCAGTCCGGTATGACTTTGTCTCATAGATGAGTTATGATAGTCTTGCCAAAAAAACTAATTGAAGTGAGAGGAACTTAAGAAAACATTACGGCCTCTTTTCTGCCGTGTGCTGGGCTTACACGGGATGTACAGAGACCTGTGCCCTTACTTGTGCAGCAAACTTGCTCAGGGGAGATAAACATGAGAAAGCTGCACCTCTAGTCTCAAATAAAGATTTTCATAGACAAAGTCTTGGCTTTGTGCACTGCCTATTTATTGGCAGTGTTGCTAGTCTTAAATGACAAGCTATCGGGAATTATGACTTCAAACAACTGTAGGCATGACTTTTTTTTTTTTTAAAGTGAGGATGGAGGAAGGAGGAATTGAGAGTTAGGTTGACTTGTTTCTTTTGTGCACCCGCAGAGGCTACAAAGTACCTGAACTCATCCTGCATTTTTCCCTTCTCCTTTCCTGAAGAGGATGAATTCCATTACTCCAGTAGTTGTGTTTTAAATGCAAAATAATTTAAGACCTCTGATAATCACGAGATGGTTTTGTATTTGTATATCTGAAATGTGAACTGAGCATCTAACCTTGTACAGATGTTTGTACTCCTAAGCCCCTAAAACAAACAAATGCATGCATGAAATCATGCCCTTAACTCTGTAGCTGCTTTGAGTTGAATGTGAGTTAAGGCTTGTGCATTCAAAAAGCCTTTATGGCAACTTTTCTAAAAAGAACATAAAAGTGTAGTTTATGTTGTGCTCTAATTACTTACAAAAATGGGAGATTTAAAGGGAATGCAGATGGACCCTGAAACCTAATGACCAGGACTGTAATGACATTTCTTCCCTGACAACAGGAAAATTACGTGCTAGCATTTCCTTGGAGCTGTGCCTCAGTGTTTGGTGGGAAAGCAGGCATGCTGTAGCTTGGAAGTTCAGTGAGACACCCTCGTAAATCCTTGGATTTTGTTCTGCAGTTGCAGGACCACATTTTTATCTTGTTTTTTTCCCTCCTTTATTTTAAATGGGTTGGGAATGTTCTACAGGCAGGAAATGGGAATGGCTGTTTTGTGAGCACAGCTGTTTTAAATAAACTTAAACCAGTGGAAGGGTGTTGAACTCTCTTTTTTCAGAAACAGCCAAAAACCTCATGGAATTGGAATAGCTCATTTGCTTTTTGAAGCAGCAGTCTTAGTTTTTAAACTGTCCTCTTGCATCCTTGGTTTACAGTATCCACAAGCTTCTTTACAGTGTCAATGAGGCTATTAGGGATGTTTCCCTCATTAAATTTAAGAGAAAGTAAATTGAAGGAAAGGGATTTTAGATTTTATGCTTTATTACTGGAATTTAATCTTAAATTAATATTCTTTAATTCTGTTTAGGGTTTTTATTTCTAATCCTTGTTACCCTTGTTGAGAAAGGAAATACATCCTGAAATTCCAATAATAAGTTTTCAAGTAAAACTTAATGTACTTAAGCAATTCTTGATAAAATCCCTTAAATATGGTCCATGAGATTAGCACTTTCTCTCACATTTTCACTACAGTACAGACAATAAAATACTGAATGGATGGACTTGGATAATTTAATTGGGACCTTGATTAACTGCATTGAGAAACCTCTTTGAACACATCAAACCTAATTGTAAACACAAATTTCCCCATGACACACAATGTAGATTTCTGTATTACACTGGAAGTTAATAAAGCATAGATGTGTTTTGAATATCTTGCATCAGAAGGCAGTTACTTATATCTTTATTCCTTCCTTTCTGTGTAAAGTCTGGCAAATTCTAGCATTACGAGGAGACTGAAAATGCTCATCTTTCTTTTTTGCATACACATGCTAAACACAAGAAGAAAAGACCTTCAATTTGCTGCTCTTTTCAAGAATGTATTTTGAGAGATGTTTATGATCATTCACTTTTTATATATAATGAAAGAATGTGTAAATCATTCTCTTATGTAAATCTTGGCAGCTGCCAGTTGAGTGAAGGGAAGTGGTAAGGAGAGCAAAAATGAGATATGAGCTAGCATCTGAGCTTGTAACTTTAAATACTTGTTTATGCTGAGCATTATCAAAACATTCCCTATGGCTTCCCAAGCACTGTTCAACAGAAACTTCCTTCCTGGAGCTGTGTTGATGGAGAATGTTGCAGCCTTGTCTGATACCTTTAACTTTCTCTCTCTCTCTTTTTTTTTTTTTTTTTCCCCCTTTCCCCCTTGCTCTTCTAAAGTTATGAAAATAGCATTGTGTCTGGCTTCCAAATAAACTTTTCTGGAGAGTTTTATTGGATATGTGAAAGGATTTTTTGAAGACATCTTTCCCAAAAATGAGTTGGGTAGTTGTAGAGCTGCCCTTCTCCTTTTCTGGCTCCTAGTTATTCCATGCTTGCCACTGCATGAAGGTTTTGCCCTTTTGTTCAGATCCCTTCTGATTATAGTTGCTGAATTCAATCTAAATTAATATGCATATTTTTGGTAATTCAGTTTGGTCTTAAAATTCCTTTGGGTTCAGAAGATAAAGGAGAATACGTGGAAAAGGACAACATTTTTTTTTTGTAGTTTTTTTTCTCAAAGGATGCTGTTTCTCTCTTCCTCCAGCTTGTCCCTATATGTAGTGTGCACTCCAGAGCCACAGCCTTCCTCGAACTGAAAGGGAATCACAGAGGCTGGGGATAATCTAAACCAGACAGGCTGGACAACTGGGTGGGTGGCAGGTTTGAGCTGCCCACTCCCCACAGGAACAAGGAGAAACTGCAGTCGTTCGACTGACATCAGCCAACTCCAACCTTCTTCCTGTCTTCAGTCGTATGTTCCTCTGTAAACACACAGGGCTTTGGTTTTGTTTTGTTGCTGTCACTGATTGTGAAATCAATGTGGTTGGAGAGCAGAGTATTTTACGTAACCTTTATGAAGTTTCTTCTTTTTCTGTTCATGAAGGATTTTTACTAAAAGGTCTTCAAATGTGAATGCTTGGAGTAAAATAAAAAATATTAGGAATTTTATTTGAAATTTAACATTGTTCATATGTTGCAAGCCTGTCATTTTTCTTAAAATGTTAGCAATTACCATATGTAACTGTTGCTTTCAGTTGTGCCATGTTTCATCTCGCATGCATTTATTTATTATATAATAAACATAGTAATTTCTGTATTCACTATATTAATACTATAGCAATACCCGGTGTACAAGTATATGCACATTTGGCTTAACAAGAAAATTATAAGCCTTGGCACTGGGAACTTTGTCTAAAGCACAGTTATCGGGAAGCAATGTTGTTCTGCCCAGGACAAGTAATATCCAGACAAAAGATTTGTCTCCTTCTCTTGTGACTATCTCTAAATAGTAGCCAACTTTAAATGGAGGTTTATCTTTGCAAAGCAGATAACTGTCAGGGGTGGAGAGCTGATGGTGATGTTACACCAAATTTGCATGTTAATAGCTTGGTGGTTGTGTTTCTTTTCCTGGTTTATCTGGGGTGAGCACTTTGTGCTATGATGGTGAGCAGCACAAAAGGGATATTCCACTGGGAAGCTGCGACACAATAGCACGTAGCTGATTTATAAACTGCAATGAGAGACTGTATTTTCTGGGTGATCATAACTGAGATTCGCCTCACAATGGCTGTGATGGATGGAAAGGGCTCAGGACATGCTGATTAGGAGCATCAGCTGGTAGGAACATGCATGTGTGGGCAGTAGACTCTTATGGCTCTTGGGTGCAATTTGAGGGTTTGAATATAACATCTACTAGCTCCCACCTGCAGCTTTGTTAGTGGCTTCATTTCACCAGCCACATTTGACTCAGACACAATAGGCAAAATATAAGCCAACTATTTTTGTAAATTTGTTTTTTTAGAGGCAGTTAGTACTATTTTTTTTTTTTTTTTTAATGAGTGCAGCTTATGTTCTCTACTGTGAGTTCAATTCATGAAGCTATTTAAAGGTGGGCTAAAGCTAAAATATCCAAACTAATCCCTGGGAAATGAGACTGCTTGCACTTAACTGGCTAAATTAGAACACTGTTTGGGGAGTAGGGGTGTTTTAAAACATTTGCCCCTTCCCCCACTGGTTACAATGAAGTCTTGTTCTAAGATCCTTCAGTACTCATAGAAATATTTTAAGAGCACATTTGAGTCACTTGGAACAAATCCAAGTTTGGAGTTGTTTTAGCTCCAGCCGCTAGTGCATTTGTGTTGCTACAGAACAGTCCATAAAAACTAAAGACTGAACCATAACGCATACATAAATAACCACAAACACAATGTGCCATGTTTAACTTATTTTCTCATTTTCTATTTCTAGCCCACAGGTTAAGGAGCCTCCATCTTTGGAGGCATTCAGAACCCAACTGGACAGTCTCCTGGGCAAGATGCTGTAGGTGGCCCTGCTTTAAGCAGGGAAGTCAGACTAGGTGATCTACAGAGGTCCCTTCCAGTCTCAACTATTCTGCGATTCTGTTATCCTGCTGCTTATATATGTATGGGTTTTAAATACTTTCCTTTATAATATGTCCCATAGTTTGGGATACAGTTCTAAAGTTTTTGAACAATTTTTTATGATTCCCCCTTCAGCTATATTTAGGCAGTGAATACTTGCTGAAGGGTTGAAGGATCTACATTTTAGCAAGTGGAGCATGTAAGATATTTTAGTAGTTTGGATTTCAGGAGGGGTAAAGGAATGCTGACTGCTGTGAGACTTGCAGCATTACCTCTTAGGAAAGGAATGCAGAGATGGGTCCTCTTCTGTCAGTATCCGGCCTTTCGCAGGCTTTACAGTTTTATTCCTGCATTTAGGTTTTTGCAGTGATCCTAGTAATCACTCTCATGTTCAGGAGTTTCCTTCCTCTTACCCTTGCATGTATTCTGCGCCATTCTATGCTCAAACCTTGCAAACTGCTATTTAACTCCTAGAAAGGTATGCATGAATTATGGTCACCTTTAACTTCTGTGGGCTTCTGGGCTGGGAACAGTCCTGTATTCTAGGATTAATTTTGACTCAAGTGAGCTGTGGTTAATTATGCTTTACTGTCCTGGGTCCCCAGTGGAGGTAAGCACAGTGGTGAATCAGAGGAGAACTGTACCTAAGACTGTCCATGGCCAGTAGAATCAGGCTTTAAGTATGTATCTTAGCTTGTGACTCATCCTTGCTAAATTTTGGGAGGTTTTTAGAAAGATGAGAGAACCTCTGGGGGCTGGGATGTAGATTTTGCATCAGGGCTGCTGGTACAGTGGACTTGAACACTAGCTGGTCTGAAAGTTTGGAGGAAAACTTTCCCATTAAAATGTTCTATATTTCAGTCTCTCATGGATATGTGATAGGGTAGGGAGAGCATAGCTTTCCCAATGGTTTCATGTGTGAGACACCCCCCACCCAATGACTTGCTAATAAATCAGCTTGATGTTATCCTCTTTGTGGAAGGAGACAAGGAAGAAAAGTGTCTCTAAAGATTCCTTGTTGCCTACTCATTTGATTTGGGAAACAGGCAGAAACCAAACAACAGGAGTACAGTAAGAAATGTGGTGACAGAGAGCTGCTAATGTCTGCAGGTACAACTGCATAGAAGGATTTACAGTAGCTACCATACTGGTTTGTAGCTGGTTTTTCTAATCTAGCCTGTGTGGCCAAGCGCACCCTGAAATATAAATGAGTTACTTGGACTGAAGCAAATGGACTCTTTTAATGTGACACAAAGCCTGTTAACATTAAAATTGGTCTGAAGTTCCCTCTGACCTCCCCATTGTTTGTGTTTGCAGGGAGCATATAGTAAGGCATTCATTCCTTTCATACTCCTCAGCATGTGGGACTGCAGCTGGAGTTGGCTCATCCAGGGAGGCTTTTGGGGCTGCCCCTGCCAGGCATCTGTTCACTTTTAAGGTTCTTGGCTCTGGGAATTGTGAGAACCGGCCTCGGAACATTTATTGACCCCATGGTCTACTGTGCGTCTTCGTGATCAGTGTGGTTGTGTATGCCCATATTTTCACAACAGGCTTGCCCTGTTCTTACTCACAATAGGCCTGAAATAGCGTTAAGGTTGACAGTGTATTTCTACATGTGCTTCACAAGGAATGTATTTTCTCATCTTATCATTGTTCTCTATGGCAAGGTCATCGCCATAGAAAGTGATTAATTTGATGAAAGTATTTCTCTTGCCCTGGGCTTCTCTATTTGCTCCCTAGTACCATGCTGTGTTAGTCATGTGTTAGCTTTGTCTTACTGCACATAATATTAGGCTTTGTATGAAGAATGTGGCCTTAATCTTCAGTGGGCACTGCTGTACAAGGGAACAGAGCCTCCACAAGATGTGGAGTTTATGCAGATAGGAGTTTTGTTCCATTGCCTCTTGGTTCAATGAGTCTCTAAAGCTACATTTTACTTGTAAAAGATTGCCAGAGCTATCGAGAACAGCCCAGTACTTGGTGTCTATGTGCCTGTGAATGCTCTCCAGTGCACAGGCTTGTATTGTTTAACTCTTCCTCTTGTGTTTTAAGATCAGTCTTAATGCTGCCTCTGGAAAGGGTGTTGTAGCACAGTGTAGTTATTGTGTTCTCCCATTGGACTTACTGATCTAGAGTCTTGAAATTTCAGGACTGTAGTTAATATGTATATTTCTATTTCTTCTTGGAGTGCAGAAGACCATTGCAATAGTAGAAAAGGTACATTCAAGGAATTTGAATAACATCTGTGAGCAGTGAGAATTCCTCTTACTCCATTTCTTTAGTTTTTCTTTGCGGCCTTCATGTGCCTGATAACAGTGTCTATTTGTAAGGTAGCAAATCAGCTAGATCAAATTTCAGCTCTGAATGTGAAATGAGCTCTTGGAGAGACAGGCAGTTCTTCCTTGTAGTCCTGAAAAATAAAACTGATCTGCTTCAGTGTCAGTGAGCACAAGATGGGGCTCTCTGCTTCTCTCAGTTCTGTGCTGAGATTGTAGTTTGGTTTTGAATTAATTGTGCTTTAGACATTAGACCAGTACAGATGTACCCAATGTTTGGCTTGAGAATGAACAGCAAGGGCAGCAGTGGCAGTGAATGCAAAGGAGTGTAATAATATCCAAGGAAATGGTGGGGTGGGTAGGGTGCTATTAAGTGTGCCATTAAGAAGAACCACGTGTTTGATTCTGAAAGGCTGAAGAACATAGCTTTAAAACTTACTTCAGTCCTGCTTTTGCTCTTCACTACAGTCTTTTGCTTACTCTTCTGAATCTGGGAAAGTGTACTTTTGATCAATTACCTCTTTGTGACCAGAGTAGGGCAAACACAAATGGAGATGTGCTACAGCAACTTGTGAAGCTGAACACAACCGGTATAGCTTAATGCACTCCATGGTGCTGTAAACATCTCAGTGTATCTGCTGTGTCCCTGCTGTGTGGCTGCATTAAATATGTATTGCATATTTGGGGTCTGGTTTCATTGCAGGACCACTCTGTCTGCATGGAATGGGTGTCTCTTAGCACATTACATCTTAAGTGTAGTTAATATGCTTTCAGTAATCTGTTGGCAGTAACTTCAGCATCCATACAATTAATTGTACCAGAGCATGTGGAATTGCTTCACATTCAGTCCTGGGGAGAGTGGCAGAGCAATGAACTTCTTTTATCAGCATGCCAAGAACGTGGTACTTTGCCGTGGTTTATTCAGTCAGATGATATTATACTCTGAATATGTAACTGCAAAAATGTATCCCTTAATAAAAACAAAAACAGGCAAGTCAAAATCCCACTATTGTTTGCTCTTCTAAAGTGACTTCCAAGGCATTTTTGAGTGCAATGCCAGGCTACTTGGTGTTGAAGGGAACCTAAATGTTTAGGGAAGAATGCTGTGGGCAAATGACACAACTTTCAAGTCAGGTATTGTTCTCAACCCACAGTATCCACTTTCTCTTCTGTGTCTTCTACAGCAGCTGAAAGAAGGTCAGAAATTGTCTGCTTGTATGTGTGAAAACTAGACAAAAAGTATAGCTTTCACATACTGGTACGTTTAAAACTGCAGTGTTCCTTGTCCCAGCTAGGATGATTTCCCTGTCCAATGTAAAGACTTAGACTGAAATAATGTCTTGAATAGACTCCTTTCTCTGACAGTTGCTGGTTAGCTAGATTTGGTTAATGTGTGATATTTTTAAGGTCTCTCACACAGCTGTGTTGGAGGCCATGCTTTTTGATCTTTACCTTGGAGACCAGCATGGGAGACAAACTTTAGCTTTAGGCTAAGAAGTTGGAAGCAGTTACTGCATAAAGGGGGATGAGGACAGTTGGCTTCCCATTCACATCTGAAGGGCAATGCGGTCAAGTAGCTACAGGCTCGTGTCTCTTCTTCCCACTCTTACTTCCTCCTGCCCTTGGTTTTGTTCTTCTTTCTCGGTTTCCTCCTCAACTCCACTGCAGACTGTGCTGTGCAGGTTCCCTTGATCTCCCTGCTGCTGCTGTTACTCTGTGCCACTGTTTTGACTGTCTTATCTTTTCCTGTCGACAAGTGCTCTTTGCCTCCTCCTTAAAAGATTTGCTTTCTCCCTTGACACTAGTAGTTCTCTGGTTCCTCATCTAATCAGTCCTTTCCTGACAATTTTCTTCAGTGAGCAGGCCGGGAGCTGAAGAGTCTCTTTCTTCCCTCCCTGGTTCCCAGTATGCTCACATGGCTTTAGGCCTGAGTCTGTCAGCAATGCCAGATACTGCCAGTTATGGGTAACAGGTGGAGGGGGAGGAGGTTCGACCCTGGTTTAAGGCCTTGTCTATGCATAGAAATTATTACTTTTTGTTGAACTATTAAAAATAAAGCTGGGTTGAGTTAAACTCAGCAGTAGGCTCCGGGATGTCCTATGCCAGCCTAAACTGGGATTATTCCAGTTTATGGTTCGAGCACAGATGTAAGACAGGTGTTACTGCTGCAGCAAAGTCTGTTTGAAGAAGAATAAAATTTTCCTGGACCATGTTCTGGAAGAGCATTAGGCTTGCTCCAATTTAGTGACATTTGTAATGGCTTCCTGAGTGGCTGTGTGCTACTGGATCTTGGCAGGGATCTGGCAATCCTACACCTGAGGCACGTCTGTGCATCTGCTCTGGCAGAGCTCTTGCTGCCCAAAAATACAGCCTGATGCCTCTCTTGCCCTGTCACCAGGGAACGGCAGAATGGCACGGGGAGCCAAAGTCTGCGGGGAGGTGCCTCTCCTGACCTGGCCAGACTGATACCAAAATGGACAAAATTGGCATCTCCCCCAATATCTGCCTGAGCCAGCTTGGGCCCTGAACTGAGCCGCTGACAGTCAGGGCCCTGCTTTATTTACATCTGAGCCCTTCAAAAGATCGCGGCTCCTCCCAGTGCATTGTGGCAACTCTGCCCCTCAGCAGGGCAGGCTGTTCCTGACTGGCATGCCAATGAAGAACGAGGGGTTTGTTTCTCCGCAACTGGGTGCCCTTAGTGCCCAGCCTGGAGTGGCCACCCTGCCCTGTCCCGCTCACTGCCAGCCAGGGACAGCCAAGGACAGCCCGGGCTGGCGCTCTGCTACTGGCTGGGGAGCTGTCGCTGGCAGTTCGGAAGCTTTGCGGGATAAAGGCTTTTCATTGCTGCCCGTGTCTGCCAACTCCTATCGCAATTAAAGCGTAATCTTTTCTAAATGGTGCTAAATTAAGGCTAAATCCCTCCCTCATGCCACATAAGAGGATGAATCCCCAGTTTTCTAAAACCAGCTTATTGTTTGGGCCACTGTCCAACCGACCCGCACAACAATGGACGGGATAATTTGTCTGTTGGGAGGACTCAAAATTTTTTGGTTGGTCTGTTTGTGTAGATCCTACTCAAAAATCCCTTATGGGGGATACGGAGAAGTAGAGGAGTTATTTAGCACTTCCTTGTACTGCATTTGGTTTGAAACTTGGGAGGCGTTTTTGCTCACTGAAGTCCTTGTCCTGGCCTCTGTGGCGTGGGGAGATCACTTTCCCTGTGACTGTGCTGGGTCTGTGCTGGCAGCTATCAGTTCATGAGCCGCTGGTTGTGCATGGTGTAAGCATTTATGGAAACAGTCCTGGCAGCATGGGTTGGTTTGTTTTAATCAAAGCAGCCATGTGCATAAAACTGTAGCTGAAATGATTGTTATTTGACTGGCACAACATAAATCAGTGAGGAGGGTGATTAATTTTTGACTTCTCTTTTCGGATTCCTGATCTGGATTAATAAACATGATATGCAACAAATTTCACCCTCAGGGAAAGGAGGGGACTGCCTTTTCATCACTTGTTTACACTAGGCTTTTACGCCTTTCTTTAGGTAAACTATTGTGTCTGTAGGGCAAGCTGCAATCGAAAGTTTATTTGCTTATAAATATGTGCATTTGTTTTTAAAAAGGTTCTTAAATAAGGAAGTGGAGTTGTAAGAAGGGAGGGGGCAAGAATGGGGACACAAATTGGCGCCCAACTCATCAGTGAATGTGATATTGTAAAACTGTATCAAGAAACTTGCTTTTATTCCATGTTTTAACACAAGTTCCTTGGGGAGGAAAATAATTTGGGAATTTCAGTGGGATGATTCCAACAATAGGATCTGAAATCCTGTAGTATTATTATATAAAATCCTCTTGTTAAATAAGATATTTTTTTCTTGCTGTTCACTTATGACCATATATGTATATGTCTGTAACATTCCTACAAAGATCATACCTAGCTTTAACTTTTAGCGTGTATGCAGGCTCCAGGACTAGATGACTCCTGAAATAGTCTGGTCCCATCAAAGTGTAGGAGTTGGTGGTTCTTGCTAGGATGCTGTCAAATGAATTCAAATGCATAACCTCCTCAGGCAGGTGACCTTAGGCAACTGAACCTTTATAGAGATGTTTGCATTATAATTGACAGCAATGAAATCTGCATTATGTTCCTGCTACATGTGAGTTCAGAACTTGAGTCAAGAGTGAGTTCAGAACTTGAGTCAAGATGTGTTTATTTGTTTAAAGATGGGTTTGCAATTAGCAGGTACCATCTATAGCAAGTATTCAGAAGGTGGGCTGCACCTATGTGAAGGGCTTCTGGCTGGAGATGCAGTAAAAGTCTTTTAACAGACATCCCCCATCTTGGAAAACAAAAACGTAAGCAAAACTGAAGAGCTGACCAAACAGCTGTGCTGATGAAAAGTGTCCATTGAATTAGTCCTTGCAGCAGTCAAAATGTGATGTTCCCTCACATATCCAAAATCCTAAATTAAGTTTCCTGTATGCATTTTTTTTTAAGTTGATAATGACATTTGTTTCTTTTTAGTGGGTATGGAAGTGAGTACTGCTGAGGAATGTAAACGTTCTTCTCTGCTTCCTGCTGCTCTGCCCTGCTTTGCTGCAGTTTCCTGCCCTGATGAAATAAAGGGTATGATGAATTTATAAGCATAAGAACATAAAATTAGATCCATACAGAGGAAGAAAAATACTTTATCTTTTAACAATATTTTGCCATCACTTCATTAGTACTTGTTAAAAGAGATAGTTTGAATTTAGGCCTTATCTCTTTTTATTTCGTTTCTGTGTATGCAGTTGTCTTGTGTTGTTTAACAAGCAAATGGAGATCTGCTATTTGTGGTCAGGATTTTACATTTATCATCATGGCTGTATTTACTGTCTGCCATGCAAAACACAGAATTCTGCACACCTTTACACAGTAGATGTACAATTATACTGGATCTGCATAGGTAGAATGTCATACCTAAGTTTACAGTTGGACACAATTACCCATGGAACACGGCAGCAAAAATGAGATTCTTATCTCCTGAAATGATAAAACACATGTAATTATTTTAAAATTTGTCTGGAGGGGGGAGAAAATCAGTTCACTAGATATACATACAGTTTCAGTTGTCTTAGTTGGAAATTAATTCTTTAGTGAAATACAAGATACATTTATGTTTTGACAGCTATAAACAGATGTATTCCACCAGCTATTTTAGGAGCTGTAACTGTGATCTGCTTTCAAAGACACCAAAATTAATGGACTTAATTTACTGCCTTTTATTTCTGAATGTCTGAAGGTTTGGAATACAGTAACAGTGTAGGTGACTCAGATTTTCTCGTCTTTGATAATCTTGAACAGATTTCTAAAGCTTGATCTACTCCTTTCCTTTGTACTGTTTTTTACAGTTTCTCACTGTGTCTAAATCCATCATGCTGTATGAACATCTTTATTGCTCTTCACTGGATGCTCTGTAGCACTAGTGTCGGCTTTAGACCTTGGCCTTGGACTCCCAGGACAGAGGTTTTCAAGACACTCTTCTGGAATTTGTTGTAATGATCTATATTTCTGTTGATTTCTAACTGTAGTTAAACTGCTCTTTGTGTGTATTAAATGTCTGCTGAGCAATTCTCTTCAGAGTTTGGTAATTCCATTTTTTCTGTGTTGAATTCTGCAAGTTCTGATGCATCTTTTAACTTTGAAGATTTTTTTTTTTTTTTTTTTTGTACTGGTTTCCTTTTCTGTTGAGGTGCTTTTAATTTAAATATCTGTGTGAGGTTTTTTTGTAGTCTTTTAATTAACAAAAAAAACCCTTTGGCATTACCAAAAGTAACCAGGCTCTTGTCTGGTTATCGTTTTGTCATTTATTTTCAATAATTCTGGTCTCTTTTCAGTAGCCTGCAATTGTGTACAACTAATTTGCAGTCTGAAGATAGCTTTTATCTTGACTTTTTTCCTGTTGCTTGTTTGCTGCTGCATTGCTGGCAAGTACAGGCTACTGACTGTTGGCAGTTTTTTGGGTTTTGTTTTGTCTTTCTGAAGACGCATTTTATTTTTTGTGTGTTTTTTTAAAATGACAATTCCTCTGAAATTGTTTTTAATCAGGAATAGACCATGTTCACTGACCATCTTTGGGTTTCTCAGATTATATCTAATATGGAGAATTCAAAGTTTATCATTATTTTAGGTACTGGGCCTTAGTGCGATAAGGTAAGTAGACAAGAGGTCTCCTGTTGGACTGAGCAGCTCCCTTGCAAATGATGAGGCTCAGTCACTTCCTCCCATCCCCTGGCTAAAGCTTAAATCTGTCCTGGTGGAACTGAGAAGCTTCTGTATGAAAAAAAAAATCTGTGTTTTAAATGGCTCTTTTTGAAAATATTGAAATACGTAACAGGCTTTCAGTTTCCTTAGAACTGTAGTTGCTCTTGGGTAGAAGTTTAGACCACACCCCACTTGTCATAAAAGTAGTTTACCATTCAGTCATCTTTCCGTTCTTCCACAATCTGCCGGAACCTGACTATAATTCAGGGCATTCACAAATGTGGATGTGAAAATGTAAATTCTTGTCTGTGTCTGTCCTTAAATCACATTCGCCTAGTTAGCTACTTAGCAGTGCCGATGAAAGTGGCACTGTTTTGCCAGATGTGGAAACTGTGATGCCCTCATTGCCATTCCCAGTGGCATGTTGTTTGCCATAGGAGCCCATCAGATGGAAGGTGTGCACTCTTACTCTACAAAAAGACGTGGACAGGGTGAAAAGGGTCCAGAGGAGGGCTATAAAGATGATCAAAGGACTGGGAAGCCTGCCATATCAGGAAAAGCTGAGAGCTGGGTTTGTCCAGCCTTGAGAAAAGAAGGCTTAGGGGAGACCTAATCACCATGTTTCAGTATTTAAAGGGTGGCTACAAATAAGATGGAGACTCCCATTATACAAGGAGTCCCATAGAAAAGACCAGGGGTAATGGGTACAAGTTCCTCCTGGGGAGATTCCGATTGGACACAAGAGGTAAAGCTTTCACAGTGAGAACAACCAGCCATTGGAATAATCTTCCCAGGGAAGTGATGTATTTCTCAACATTGGATACTTAAGATTCATCTGGACAGGGTGCTAGGCCATCTTGTAGAGACCATGCTTTGCCAAGAAAGGTTGGACCAGATGATCCTTGAGGTTCCTCCCAACCTAGGATTCTGTGATTACATGTATGATCCTCACGTTTACTTGTGTGAGAACAAATCCACTATGTGTCTGGTGTGATCAGTGGAGTCACATTCATATGAACAAACTGTGCTGAGTAAACTCTGAGACTCAAACTTTCAGTTCATGAGCCATACTGATGGGTGTGTCTTATTTTTAAAAACAAACAAACAAATAAATAAATGGAATTTGCAAAGCCATTGAGAAGATGAATTTTTTTTCCACTGACTACTTTTGGTGAAAGGAAGAAGTGTCTAAATGAGCTAGTTCTGCACACAACTGCAGATGTGCAGAGACATTCTAACTTGCATTTGGCTGAGAAATTGGCCAGTTTTGAGGAATGGGATCTGTTTTTCTCATCAGTTTTAATTATGGTGTTTAGTGCAATTTGAGCAAAGACCATTATTTCTGACTAAAGTGGCTGAAGTCACTTCTGTTATTTGCTGTTTGTATTTATGGGACTGAACTTCAGGGAGACATGCACTCCTTTGCAAATATGGGGAAGAGCAGATCTGAAAAGTAGCTGTCAGGAGTAACGATAGCTCTAGTGATCGTTGTGCTGGCATGCACTGTTTAATTCTTGCTCAAATCAAAACTGTGTGGCCTCTGTCATGGAATTTCTGAGTCCGCTGATTTTAATTTACCTTTTCTTTGTTTTCAAGCTAACTTGTCTGTTGCCTTTTTTTTTTTTTGCTCAATTAACAGAGGCAGACTGTAAGGACTGCAGGTCTGATGTTGAAAGGCTTTGTGCTCTTGATGATTGCCAGCTGATTTATGCTACACAAGATTCTTTCTGGTGTAGCTAGATTTCATAAATAGAAATCCAATACCTACTAATAATCTCTCGACTATTTTGTGCACCTTGCACTTGTCTGCTTGTTTTTTGTGTTTTGCATACCAGCTTGTCTGTTCACCTGTATTCTTCTTTCTTTAACCTGTTTCTGTTTCCAACAACCTTATTTCCTTGCAGTTCAGGCAAGATAAATAAAATAACGTAAGCTTTGTTGTTTTAGTGCAGTCCGTTTGGATTAATGCCATTCTGCTGTATTGCCAGGGAGGAGGACCTACAACAGTAGGGAGACTGCCTTTGGGCTATATTTGGGTGTTGATCTCACTGTGGTCAGTGTGGACTCCTGTCACAGGCATCCTGTGTGCAGACCACAAACTGGACATTGTTTATAGCGGGTGAATTCACACTGTTTCAGCTTTACTTTTGCAGTGGCTCTGTGCTAGTGCAGCTTCCCATGTGTTAACAAAGGCAAATTTTTGTGTGTGTCTCTGTGTGTGTTAGACTAGAGCATTGTGAGGAGAACTCTACACTTTAGGGTAATAGATAAATTGAAAAGTTGTTGAGGCTATGTGTGTTAAATTTAGATCTGATTGAAGAAAAGTCAATTGGCCAAGGGGGATGCAAGATTCTATAAAGCAACATGGTTTCAGTCATTTCGAGAGCATTTAAGGAATGCTCAGCGTTTTAAACACAAGGGCCTTGCATAGCTGGAAGAGTGGCAAGCACTAAATGGTTGATGCTTTTAATGGGGATCTGTAATTCATAGCAGCAGGGCCTCTGCATTCACAGCCTGGGAGTGGTAATTTTTTGTAATTCTAAACAACACATGATGCTTATTAAAATCATTAAGATTTTTAAGAGCTGTAGAATGAAGACTTTGTTTTGATATTTTTTTTTCAAGCACTGACCATGGAAAAACTTGTCATCTGTATTGAGTGAGGCTTCCTGGTTGTGTTTAAGTTGTCTTACTAAAATCAGCAGTGGTACAAAAAAGATAGCAAGAAATCACTGCCAGAATGGCCTATTTGCAAATCTGGCAAGGATTTCAAATGTACTGAGTACTTGTTTCTGTATGTGATACAAATGGAATCTAACTGTAGACTATATGAAGAGTTAGGTATCTCATCTGATATGATCTATTTTCTATACTTGTTTTTATCAGTCTAAATCTTTACAATCTTTCACTTACATTCCTATAAATGAAAGTGAAACTTAAGCTGTTGGCATAAAATTTAGGGCAGGTAGTGGGAACAGTGAAGACCTTCTTCTAAAGCTGCATTTTTGAGCCAGCAATTACATCTGGGAATGGCAAGAATGGTATTTGTCAATAGTTAACTACAAAGGTCCTTAAATTGCTCTTCCAACCCTTTGGAGTTACTCAGTAGACAGAGGAAAAATGCCTTTCATACCATGGCACAACTTGTTAATGTATGGTTGTGACATCCATTAGGAATTCACAAAGAAGGAAGGCAGACTAGTGAATGCTTTAAAGAATAAACTCAGGTTTTTTGGGGGAATGTGAAGGTGGTTAATATGGTCAGCAGGCCAAGGGAGGGGATTCTCCCCCTCTGCTCCGCTCTGGGGAGACCCCCCTGCAGTGCTGGGGCCAGCTCGGGGGCCCCCAACAGCAGAAGGACCCGGAGCTGCTCGAGCGGGGCCAGAGGAGGCCACGGAGATGCTGGGGGGGCTGGAGCAGCTCCCCTGGGGGGCCGGGCTGAGAGAGTTGGGGGGGTTCAGCCTGGAGAAGAGAAGGCTCCGGGGAGCCCTTCGAGCGGCCTCCCAGGGCTTAAAGGGGGGACAGGAGAGGGGGGGAGGGACTCTGGATCAGGGGATGTAAGAATAGGATGAAGGGTAACGGTTTTAAACGGACAGAGGGCAGATTTCGGTGAGATCTAAGGCAGAAATTGTTCCCTGTGCGGGGGGTGAGGCGCTGGCCCAGGGTGCCCAGAGCAGCTGTGGCTGCCCCCTCCCTGGAAGGGTTCAAGGCCAGGTTGGACGGGGCTGGGAGCCCCCTGGGCTGGGGGAAGGGGGCCCTGCCCGGGGCAGGGGGGTGGAACTAGATGATCTTTAAGGTCCCTTCCAACCCAAACCATTCTATGAATGTTATGGATGTCTTTTGTTCTGGCTTCATGTGAAATTTTGTGGCTTCTTTTGACATATCAAGGTGCTGAAGCCTTGATGTGAAGGAATTATGGGCTTGTGTTAATGTTGATTTCATCAATGGATTCAGGTGTCTTGGTGTTCCTAAACAGTTCTTTAAATTTCTACAGAATTGCAGTTGTTTATTGTAATTGAAGAACTCAATGTTAATTGGCAAAGTCCACTGATGGAAGGTTGAGCTGTTTGTGGGTGCCTGTGTGACGAGAGGAATTAAGCCATCTCTTGTTTTTTGGTACTAAATGCAGATATACTTATTAAACAAGTGGAGTCTGTGATAATGTCAGATCTGTACACAAGGTAGGTGGGTACCTGATTATCAGTCTTTAGGTAGCTTGAAAATTATTATCTGGAAATACAGAGATTGTGTATCTACAAAATGGAGCAAAATGAAAGTGAAACGGATATAATGAATTTTTTAAAAAAAAATATAGTATAGAAAAAGTGTTTATTTTAGCTATTCCAGAGAATGACCCAGGGGCATAAAGAGCAAACAGGAGTCTTTCTGATGATAGTAATTGCTGACATTCTCTAATTATTAAAACAATAGGGCACTTGAAAGAATCTACAGAGGAAGCGCCAAAGCAGCCCATGCTACCGTCAAGTCTGGACTTTGGAGACTCTGGGTTTGCTCATAAGGTAGAAGACAAAAATGTGAACTTAAATTATGAGAATCATGAGAAATATTTGAATATTTAGAGGGAAGGAGTAACTTTGCTGTTGATACAGTGTCATGAGAATTTGGTGATTTAGGACTCTGTCTTTTGTGCTATCCATTTCAGTAAAACCTCTTACTCTTTTCATCTGCCAATGAGAAAGTTGTATGTTATTTCTTTATTTTGACAGGCATTCTGTTCTGAAATAAGCAGCGACTGCTGTAACTGACGGGGCTATGTAAAAATAGCTATCAGGGTGTTTGGGATGTTGTGTGATCAGGCTGCTTCCTCCTGGCCTCTATGTCTTGCTGGTGGGACCCATGGGGTGGATGTGGCTATAAAGGAAGCCTTCGCTTCCTGTTTGCCAGTGTTTAAATAATGCACCAGTGCTTTATTTTCTCCCGTGTTTGGCAGTTCTCTCTTCTCTAATTCTTTCCTTTCCTCCAGTAAGTGTCTTGTGGAGTCATGTAGATTGAAATGCACTTGTCCTCCCTTTTTTTAATGATGGAAAAAGCCTGTCCTTGAATTGTTTCTGACAGTGACATCAGTAGCAGCTAGACATTTGAGCACAGTGGCAAGTACCCCGACAGCATTCCCTCTAGCTGCATTGAACATTGATTCAGCTGTGTGTTTCAGATTAAATGGTGCACACCAGTGACTTGTCCATGTGTGCTATTACAGATGGCAGTTGCTCTCTTCTGTCTAACTGTAGAAATCGTGTTATGAGGAAAAGGCTGGATTTTTTTCACCTTCCCTTCTTGCTTTTTAACTCAAACCATAAAATAAAGGCCCAAATTTGTTGGTGTCTAATGTCTATTTTTTTAAACAGTGTACAACCATAATGGGCAACAGTTAAGTGGATATGCTGTAGTTCAGTGTGAAGCCTGCATGTAGGCTGCAAGCAAAAAAGTGAAATGCAATCAAGGGACTCATCTGGAGGTTTTTTGTAAATACTGTGCTAGCTGGACACAAAAAAAGGATGCAGTTCCTGTTGGATTAAATTTTCTGGGCCTTTGCTTAGGTTCTAAGTGGAAAATAAATTTCTATTCAGGTGTAAGGTGTTTTTAATTAAAAGGCTAGTAAGATAACAAGAAAAAGTCTGCTTTTGCAGTGCAGACATCGTTAATAATGGTATATTTGGTGATACGCCTTGTACAGCGTTTTGTGTGTGTGTGTGTGTGTGTGTGAGAATTATTGAAGACCATGAAGACCAAAAAGCCTGACTAATAGATTTGGCTTTTGTAAAGCTCTCTGTACAGGGTAAATGAGCAGCTGTGCTCATGTGAGCACAGGTAACTTTAACATATGCAGTAAGTGATTCCCCAGTTATCATTCTGTCTCCTTAACTACTTCAGTGATTAGAAGTGTGCCTAGGCATTTTAAATAATTAGCCTGAGATTATTTTTTTTTATTATTATTTTATTTTCCCCCAAAGTGCCTCACGCTTTGGTTCATTCTGGTACCAACAACTCACAGGTATATACATGTGCTGAACTGTGTTTATGCAACTGTATTTCTGACTCCTTATGGACCAGGGTTTGTTCACGGAAGCCTCTATTATTGCCACACCAGAGGAAGCCACTGTCCTGCTCAACAAGCATCAGAGTAATGAGCTTTCCATTAAATATGTTTTGCAGGATACAACTTACTTCCTCTTGTTGTTTCTCGAGTGGATATGCCCACTCAGCAGGGAAGCATTGTTCTTAGGAGGGTTCCTCATGCAATGATATGCTAATGCCTATTAACTACTGTATTCAAAAGAAAACAAGTTACATGAGTATTACTGCAGAATGTCATGCTCACTGTTAGCCATATAGATAAAAGATGCTTTGTTGGGGAGTAAAACCTTCCACAGCGTACTGTCTCAGTGCTGAAGAGACTGGAACATGGCTTCTAACACTGTACTCTGTGTGTGGGGGTGGTCCGTTGGTTACCAATAATTAAAGAGTGAGCAGAAGCTGCATCTTCTCATCCCTAAGTGCTCAAACTTGGTCCCTGTTAAAACAATAGTCTTCTCAGTTCTTTAACTGCACATGCTGGGTTGGGGCAGAGGAGGTAGGAGAGAGGTTAAGCCTAATTTCTTGAGATTGGGTGCTGAACCGGGGAGTAGTTCCCTCAGTGCCAATTTAAATTCTTGGACGACCTTGTTGAAGTCTGCAATTAAACATTGGTTACATAGGTGGCTTTTGTTAATATTTAATAAGTAATCTTGTGTGTGTGAGAATGAGGTGTTACATCTTGCATTTTATTTTTATACTAACTGTATAGAAAAGTAGTTCATAATATTGCAGCAGCATCTCTCAGTTGTTAACCATCACGTTGAAGGACATTCGGCAGGTTTTTATATGAGTAGATGAGGAGCCCGATTACCTCAAATTTCTGTAATGTCACTTAGTTTCCTCATAATTGCAGTCTATTACTTAACAGGTGATGAGCAAACTCTGCTGCACGGTCATGCTGCAGTGATGCTCCAGAACGACTAATCCTGCTCCAACTCAAGCCACATAATTTTACAGAAAGGCAGTCTAGAATTATTTTTTGTATTCTTTCACCAAAGAAGGCGTAAACCATTTTAACAAAATCAAAGCCAAATCAAAGGCTGGACTCTTTCCTGGAGTGTGCACAGATCTTTATCTCTTGGAACATGAGTTTGGTGGCTGTGTGGGGGGTGGGCTGGCGTGATAGGAAGTGATGTATTGTTTTGAAAAGCCTCATGACTTCCCCATAAGTATGGGATCAACAGTGAGCTGGTGTTTGTCAATCTACTCCTGCTGCTTAGCTAAAGTTTGCATTTGGCCCCTGGGGATATTTGAGCATGGGAGAAAGAGCCTGCTCCCAACCTTGTGGAAATGAGAGAGCTTTTGCAAGGGTGAGGAACAAATGAGGATCTAAGATCTGTGTGGTTGTACTGACACCCCCGTGGTGGCTGGCCACAGTCTGAGCATGGGCTGGGCCTCTGGAGGAAAGTGGTATTGGTGTTGGGTTGGAGATAGGAGGCTGCCATGGGGGTAGTCAGCCACACTTGCTTCTAGCCAGGCCACACATGTTCTCACTGCGTATGCCCCAGACTGCAGTCAGGCTGTTTGCAGATGATCAAATATAAACAAAAAAGATTTTTCTTAGTGGCATGTGTTGTGAGGCAATTATACTATTTCCATTTTGGTCTAATGTGAAGGACATAAGGCATCTACTTGCTTTGTCAGCAAAGTATAACTCCTCCTAAATTTAAATATAGTCATACATATGTTTAGAGGACCAAGATCTCATTTGATTCTTCTTTCATCCTCTTGCAGAAGTTTTCAGAGGCAACAAAAGCTCAACTGACTCTGTGGGTATAGCATCATGGTATGATACATACAGCTAAACATAAAAGAGCAAAATGGCTCATGCATTGGGGGGGGAAATGCTGATGGTAATGAGTATTAATACTTACCACACTGTCAAGTTATGTTCATAGGTTGAAGGTAAAGATGAGAAAGCAATACTGTCAGCAGAGGTATGTCCATGATGCATTTGCTTAGTTTCCAGTGATTTATTGATCAGGCTCTTGCTGAACAACAGTGGATATCTTTGTGTTTAATAGCACTTGATAAAAGTTTTCTCTTCTATGAATTTTTATAACAAAGGCTGTGTGAGGCGTATACTTAAGATAACCTAACTACATTGTCCTTTGTGAAGTCTGTAATTTCAGTATGATCTTGTTAAGTTTTAAGTAAAGAGCTAACATTTTAAGAAGGAAGCTTTTCCTAAGGTCTCTAGTCTGTTAATGGGCTTTAGTTAATTACACTTTGTGGTCAGCTGCCAGAGATTTAGTGTAACATTTATAGATCACTGATCTTGGTCTTCAATTTTTAAAAACTATTTAATTGTTGGTAACACCTACATCAAATTTCTGCACTATCATTTTTTATGCTTGTCCTGACAGTTGCTCAGCTCGAGTGCCTGCAGAAGAGCGACCGCCTAACAGGACACTACTGTTCGTAATCTATTTGCAGTCCCTTCTTGATTCGTGTGCAGTGGAAGATGAAGGCCCTATGGCCTGCTTAACAGGATCAAGCTGACATTGTGAACCAGCCTGTGCAAATAAAGCAGTCAAGCAAATTTAGCAGAAGGGTTTAAAAGACAGGAGTTGATGATCAAAATTTCTGCAATGTGATTTTGGAAAGAGTAAGTTTTAGGTGTGCTTTGAATGCCCTAGTGGGCACCCTTTGCACTTGTTAGTAGAAGTTTATAGTCTCTTCCACTCTCAAACTACTAAACAGTGTTGATGTTCAGTAGCATTAACTCCATATCCCTCACATCTCCATCTACAGCAGCATCTTTATTTTCTCTGAGACCTGATCTTGAGCTGGGCAGATGTCTGCATGCAGCAGACAAGACTGTTAGTTCATGGAACTGTTACGATGAAGAGTAGAGAAAGATGTCCCAAGGTAGCATTAAAAACTATTTTTCCTTCACTTATTTGGCTTGAAATTATCCCGAAAGGAGGACTTCTTTGTGTTGACTTCTATTTTGAGCCCCTTCACCTTCCTGCCTCTCCATGCTCTCCTTTATTTTTAAGAAAGCACAAACGTGTGCACACCAAAACACACATTCCACTCTTATTTAAGATCGACAAAATACATTTGAGGCCTTTTAATTTTCCTTCCCTGCTACAGTTACAGTGATTTTTTTTTTTTTTTTTTCTTAAGAAAACCCAAATGTTGGATGACTGCCCATTCCAGTAGTTGAGAACAACTAGAGCAGCTTCTGGTTATTCACTTAATGGCAGGTGGGCTTTGAAGCCGGCTGCTCACCAGGTGGCTTTCCCAGGAAGATGAATATTGGTGGAGGCAGCAGCAGGTTCTGATGTGGTCATGAGGGGCACCATCCTGCCAGTTGTCCCCAGGGCAGGACACTGGGTGCTGAGGAAGTGCTCCACACTGTCAATAAATGTATTTTTGATGTCAGTAGTCACATGTGCTTGTGAGTGACAGCATATTTTGGGAAGATATGAATGCTGATTTATAGCATGAGGTGTGAAACAAAACTAGCATCCGCATCCCTCGCGGCTGGAGGGAACAGTAATGAATGAAATACCTTGTGACTAATGTACTTTGGCTTTTAACTCCAAGCTCTGCAGTTGCTCCCTGTGGAAGTCAGAGCGGACAGTAATGAGTAGTGGCAGGGCTGGCTGGCTTTGCTTACTGACACGAAAAGGAGAGTGCGTGTACCCTGAGCACATTTTGGTGCCTGTAGCTGAAGGAGGCTGGGATTTGTGGTGTTCTCTGCTAATTGATACAAAGCCTTCTGAAGGGAAAAAAAGCCTTGAATCTTTCTTGAGTTGTAAAGAACAACTGAATGAAAATGCCTTGTTTGATTTTTGGTCTTGTGACTTTTATTCTTATTTTTAAAAAGGACATCTTGGTTAACTGCACTTTTTTTTTTTTTTTTTTTTTTTTTTTTTTTGTCGTCGAGTGTTTGGGTTCTGTTTAATTTTTGATGGATAAACTCTCTTTTCACTGAAGAGTAGCTAATGGTAGCTTCCTAAAAGGGGCAGTTTCCGCAAATCCTGCTTGATTTTCAGCAGAGAGGAAGCTCAAAGTCATCTTCTAGAGTGCACCCAAACTGGAAACAAGCATTTTTCTTCTGTGTTTACTCTAGTGACAGTACATATGTGATACTGCTTTCCTGGTGCACACACACACACTGGCATCAATGTGCTTTTCAAACTTTATTGAGAAAGGCAAGGGATTATTCTCAGACAAGCGCTTTTATATCGCCCTTCTGTACCTACGGCTGCTTTTCTATCCAATGAGTTTGAGTTTGAAACTACTTCCTCTTCCTCTTAACATGCCTCTTGGAGGAACACATTGTGCCAGTTCTGGTCTGCTTGTGGTGGTGTACTATATATGGTAATGTGACTGTGATGATAGGAAGGGCTGAAGCAGATTTTAAACATCTCTGGGTGAGTGAAAGCGAGGGTTAATGCCTCATGTTGATTCATCTGTTGATCATATATCATCAACATATAGCAGTGTTTCACTGCAGAGAAAAGGCCAGCATGGTGTTTATTAGAGACTGCCCCTCGCTGCTTGACATTTCAGCATCACATGTGGCTGGATGTGCGGTTTGGAAAATGAAGAGAAATGCACTTCTTGGCTGGATTAACGCTGCTGGGGGACACGCACAGACAATGTGGGTTTCATTTGAGCAGAAATGAGCATGAGGGATACTGGTGTCCTATTTTCCCACACAATTCTTTTATGAAAAGGTTAAAGTAGAAAAATGTGCACACTTGGGTGTGCAGGCTGTAGGCAGTTGATGATGCCCTGTCTCACTTCCAACGGGCAGTGCTTAATTAGAGCCTGCTGTGATGAGGCCTTCTGACTCTAGGGCATTTGCTGTTGGGCAGGAGTTGTGCAGTTTGCTGCCAGCATACTTTATGGTTTTGGGTTGATCCTGTTTTCATTATGTCTTTCAAACCCCTCTTATACTTTTGAAGATTACCTTTTAATCTCAGAAAATTGGTTATTGAAGTAATTGTCGGAGGAATTAGGGAGGCTGGTGAATATCAGATATGCATTGGTTTTCATGAGCATTGTGGTGCTGTTTGCAGGAAATAAGATCAATTTGGAATGAAAAAAATGCTCTCCTCTATAATCACTTTCCATTCTGTCATCTGATTCTGGATGTAATAATGCAAATGTTCTCCTTCTGTAGGTTATGCTTTTTAAGAAATGGCCCTTGGCCAGTGGTGTGATGATACGGAAATACATGGGAGATATTAGTTATGACTCAGGGTGCAAGTCAGGAGTTAGCACAAGCTTCTCATGTTTGTTATGAAGTCCACAAGTAAATGTTCATCCTTGCAAACTGAGATTTTAACAAGTTTTCTTCATTTAACTTAATTAATACAAGGATTGCCTTTGAAAGCTGCTGTAAAGCATAAAAGTGCTGGGGCATTACAATGGATGAAGTTTGGCCTTTCTCCTGTACTGGCTGTATAAATCTCTTCTTGAGGTAAGTACATTTTAGGTCTAGTGCTTAGGTTGGCTTCACCTGCTTCTTTTGTATGATGGGAGTGAAGAGGTGAAGAAGAAGAGTGCAAGAGGTGAAGTATAAAACTAAACCGTGTTATTGTGTTTCTGCCCTCCTTTTTTGTAAATTTACTACTATTTTGTACTTCATTAGGGCACTGGGACTGCTGTTTCCCTACGGTAGGTCAGCAACATGAAGCAGAAAGTGATGAAATGGCCATCCAAACAGTCATACAGAAAATTCACTGAAGAGCTGGGAAAATAACCAGTCTGCTAGAAACTGTTAATACTTAACTTCTTTACTTAATTAAGACTGCCTCAAGGGAAGAAATTGCAAAAATTAGATTGCACATTTAATATTAGTAAGCAGTTTTATGAGTAAGGGTGGTTTGTTTGTTTTCTTTTTGTTGTTGTAGTTTGGTTGTGTGTTGGGTTTTTTTTTTCTTTTTTTTTTTTTCTTTTTGGTCTGTCTGGTGTTTTTTTTTGTCTGGATTTTTTTTTTTTTTAAATTTTTGTTCCTGAGGCATGTTTTCCTTTAGTCTTTGGGAAAGATGAAATTGGGATGAGGACAGCAAAAATTCTGATCTTTTTAGGCAGGACAGATGAAGTTTGTGGGCTTCCCCTATGCCTGCAACTGGCCAGGCTGGGAAAAGGCAGTACCTAAACAGTGCATGACCAGCATAGGAGGGTTATTCTTTTCATTCCTTTTGGCCCACTCTTTCCTTTTTCTGTTGTAGATCTTGATACCTGTGCTAAGTTTGGGTTAGATTTGTGTTGGTGACCTGGTTTTATGCAAGTTGGTGTTGTCACATTGTTGACCAGCCTTTTGACCTCTGAAGTGAAATCATACTCTGGCATAATTCTCTAATTCATTCTCTGTTCTTCAGCATAAGATTTGATGAACAATGAGGATAAAAAAAGCAAATCAAAAGATAGGGCTGAACTGGGTCACACAAGAGGGAGTGTGTATAAGAATTTTTTTTTTTTAACTCTTATCAAGCTATTTTGGAAAGGGCTGTTTTAGTTTGTATCCAAATTTGGATTGTCACCTACCTCGTACATTAGTACTTTTATTGTCAGATCAGGTGACTACTCCTTCCCCCCCTGTTTTTCTTCTAAGAATTTTTTTTTTAAAGTGTATTGATTTAATTTTGAAGAAACCTGATTGATGCTTCCTTAAAGATACCTTGATATATCAGCTTTTCTGCAAGTTATATACTGTCTGTTCAATGCTATGATGATCAGGCATGGGCAGGATAGATAGATTCTACTGTGCAATAAAGTCTGCCAGCAAGAACAAATTCTCAAGGTACGTATTTGCTTGTAGGGAGGCAGAGTAATAAAGTTGAAGGTTGCCTAGTCAGGAGACTCTGTAAGCTTTGGGTTTATTCCTTCTTATGTTGATTGATGTTTAACCTTGGTAAGGCCTTTAACCTCTTTGTGTCTCTGTTTCCCTCATGAAAAATGGTCTGTAACACTTTTCCTTTGTGTTAAGAGTTGAATTTTCAGGATGAGAAAGAGCATAAAAATGTTATAGGTAACATAAAAAGCCTCAGTAAATTGCTTGTTACTTTACTTGTTTCAGCATCTTCTGGGAGCAGCAGAAATCCAAGACGTGTATGTAAATCCTTACCTAGTGTTATGCATGTACATTACCGTAAGCAGAGACCTTTTTGTAGTTTAATGCAACCGCTGATCATGCAGGTCTCAGAAAATAGACCGGAGGTACTGAAGCCTGCATCATGAATTTGTTAACTTAAGCTGTCATATTTTCCTTCCCTGTGCCATCTCAGAGATCCGTAACACTGCTGCAGTCTCTTACCTTGCATGAAACCCACAAGCCTTTTCTTAAAACGGGTTTCATTACTTACTATTCTGTTTAGTGTTGTATTATACCTAATACAATCCCTTTCAGTCTGTGTATGGGTATATATGGTGCAGGTGGAACAGTACAGTGTGACAAATCCGTCACCAATTTTTTGATCTTCATAACAGCCCAGAGCTACTGGCTAGCAGTGCCTGGCTTAATCATAATAAATGATGGGGAAGCTCCTGTGGGTTAAGCATGATAGCCTGACCCGTTTGCAGGCCAGTCTGTTTTCGATGCAGGGCAGGTCACGTGCAGTCTGCGGGATTGCCTTTGCCGCCAAGGCTGATGGCTGCTCCCAGTGGTGGTCCTGCATGGTTTCCCTTACCAGCCCGCCTTTAGTGTGGGGAAAGGTTTTAACACTTTTCCAGATTGCATAGCCCCTACTGGTCTGAAAGTACAGTTTCAGCAGGAAGGATGAAATATGTGGTGAATCTAGGGGTAGTTTAAAATACCTGATGCTATTTTTCTCTTTGTGCTTCAGCGAAAGTGTTGCTCTGTCCCCATGATGCTAGTGGGGCTGTTCTGTGGGATGACACGTTAAGTAGATGTTTTTAAAGAGCAGAGAGCAACCTTTTCCGTTCCTTAGCATGTTTTATCATGAGGATAGGAGCTGCCTCGGATTTTAACTCAACAGTGGGGTAGCAGGATGGGACAGCCCAAGAAATTTCACCTTGGGTCAAGAGCGTCAGAAATAATTGTTACTTCATGCCTGGTGTGTGGCCTTTATGAAACAACGGGGTGGTTTTGGCATGGGCAGGCGTCCATATCATGAAAACTTTGAAATTAAGAAAGCAGTTTGAATATCTGAGACTTGTGGGGAGTCAGTGCCCAAGAAGCACAGCTACAAGTGTCCAAAGAAATGTCTAATTTATTTCTTTATGAAAAAATCTGAAAATAGCACTTTTCTAGACCTCAAGTATCTAGCTATTATATATATATTTTTTTTTTCATAAAAAACACAGAAAAGGCATGACAGGGTTATTTTGCAGTGCAATCTTCACTATTTTTTTGATATAATTTTTGCACAGTGGGTTTGGGTTTTTTTGTTGTTTTGGTTTGGTTTTTTTTGTTTTGTGTTTTTTTCCTCCAAGCAGCTGTCAGCTTGAACTTCTGTACCTGGGGATGAATGCTCTGTGAAAAGGCTGCACTTTCACTCTTGCTGCCTGCCCTTGCTTAACTCATGCTGTCTAATTTGCCTGTGCTTATTAAGGTGGTTCCGATTCTAACCCTTTACTTGCTAATGAGTCCAAGATTTATTGCTGAATGAGGTAGCAGAAGGGCAAGAATTGAAATGGCCAAGAATAATTTCTGGATTGACTTGCTGCTAGCCTTGCCGAGGAGAGAGTGGGTAGAGGAGCAGCACTCCATCACACCTGAGCGGTGATCTGCAAGGGCAGGTGAGGGAGGGTGCTGGGAGAAACTAATGCTGTTGATGCTCCTCATGCTTCATCTTGTGTGCATTTCTAAATGACTCAAGAGCTGTCATATTAACACCTTTTCACATTAATTCACTTTGGAAGAAAACGGATTTTTGCCTGCTTCAGCAGATTTCATACCTGAAGCCAAATGCTCAGCTTCAGCAATCCCTTTGGAGCTTCTAGACGTCTTGGTTCAACCTGTAAGAGGATCCTACATACCAAATCACAGAAACAATGGAAATGAAGCACTCAGGCTTGTGAATGAAAGAAGTCAAGTGCTGGTGATTTTAAGTGGAGTGTCTCCTTCATTGCTTTGAGCCATTTCCACTGCCTTCATTTAGCCCGTGTTTTATCCCTCAGATTTTTTTTTTTTTTTTTTTTTGGTGGGTCATATCAAAGGATTATTTATTGAGGGAGGAGAGGAGGCTACAGCTCCTCCCCAGCTGTGTCCAGTATGACCAACACCTGGCTACTAGCTCTTGTAACAATATATAGAGTTTCTGCTTAGCTACTCATTTAGGCATGATTGCATTTAGCCCTCTGGACTGTGCAAGTTAATACAGCTTAAGTGTCTAGCTAACTAAGCTGACAGGCTGAATTAGACTTGTACGATCAAATCTTTTCATCCCAGTGGCAGTGCACTGAAGCAATATATTTTAAGTATAAGCTCCTGTGTGTTTGTACCATTTAAAAAAAAAAAAATCAAAATCATCTCTAAATCATCTGTGGTATGTCCCTCTAAGCTGTGAGGAAGAACATTGTGATTTTATAAGGTATTTGCATTTCTTCCTGCTAAACCTGAAACCTTGTTATATCTCATGTAAGTCTGATCACACTGGCTCAGATCAAATGGAAGCAAAGGAGTGCCAGAGCTTCACCACACCGCTGCCAGCCTGCCCCAGCTGGCTTGTTCTTCCCTAGCATTGTCAGAGCATCTGCTATGGCTTTGGGGCAGGGAAACTACAGCTGACTTCTCTGCTGTGCTGCCCTCATATCTCTGAGGAAAACAAATAGGAGCCTGCATGGGAGTAATTCATGCAGCACGAGACCCCAAAATCAACTGAACCTTGTATTGTGGTATCAAAACCTCATGTTTGTTTTGGGGAGGTTTTCTTTTCTTTTTGCTCTCAAATTCCAGTCTCTTAAAAGCATCAACTCCTGTAGGGCACTGTCTTCTAGTGATAGTGGCACAAAATGCCTGTTCTGTTTGAGCTGCAGCTTCCATGGTGCTACTGAGGGTTTAACAACAGTGAGGTCTGTGAAAAGAAGCAAGCCTCCAGTTAAAGGTACTGGAGCAATTTAGAAGAAATGTGAAAGAGCTCGGTATCCTTGCTGGCATTAAGGACTTCTGTCTCAGCAGGATAGCTGAGCTGAAGGAGGGATCTGTGTCTTCTGGCCCCAGTTCATGCATATCCATCCATCCACCCATCCATCCCTCTCCCCCGTCATGCCAATGCTGCTGTCAGCCCTGGTCACCCAGCTGAAGGAACTGGGAGCTGAGAGTGACTGAGTCAGTGGGAGTGTAGGATTAGGTCATGCTCAGAGGATTATGTTTATGGGTGCATATGAAAATGCTTGTGTCCCTGGAGCTTTAGGCTTCTGATTTGTCTTGTGTGTTCATTTAACGACTTTGAGAAACTGTTAGTCAAAGCACTGGTCTGTTAACTGTAGAATGCACGAATGGCTACTTTGCAAGAAAATTTAAAATTAAAATATATGAATACAAGAGGAATACACCTCCTTTTGTTAAATTCCTCGCTCCCTGTAAAGAGTTGTCAATCTCTTCAGAGCAGTGTTTTTGCACTTTGCTATCACTATTTTAAGTCATTATGGTCACAATGATTTTGTTATTGTGAAAAATGTGCAATGCTTGGTGAAGCCACAGAAAACATCTTTTATTTTGAATCTGATAAGCAGAAAGAATTAGGAGCTGAACTGGTTCTAAAATTTTGTAATTAAATTCAGACTGACAATGCAGAAACAGGAACAAAAATTCAAGTGGCTTTTAGAGCTAATTAATCTTTTGATGTGTATTAAAATATCTTCATTAGTTTAACGTTGATGAGATACTGATAATTAAAATGAAGTTCGTAAGAACAAAATATGAAAACATGGGATTTTCACATAGGGGGAGGAGAATACTAGTATTGCATAGTAGCATTTGAAAACTGCTTCCAGCAGTAATCGTAGCTTGTCTGTTACCTGGCCAGCTCTCCTGCATAAGATTGAGAGGCATATTTAAACTCAAATCAAAAGTTGGGTTTATACACAGATCTTCAGAAAAGCTGCAGTCTGTTCTTCTTAAGATAAAACTGCTGTATACAGATTAAACTCCCTCAAATCACAAAAAGGCAGGGAGGGGTGAGGGGACTAGAGGCTGGGGAGAGGGGAGAACTGAGTGGGAAATTTTTCATGCAGACAGTGCCCTTTGGCAGTCATTGTCACCATGGGCCTGCTTGCAGGATGAATGGATTGATTAAAACATTTTTTGTGATCCCTTGTGCCTGTTTTGGGTTTTTGTTTTTGTTTTTTTTTTTTTTTTTTTTTGAATGGCACTTGGGTATAAGATTTTAAGAGCAGCTGGTCACATACAAAAAAAAAAGCCAAGGTTGCTGTTGATCAGTGTGAGAGGGGGTAAGAGAGTATGAAAAAATTGCTGTATTGAATCAGATTTGTCATCTCTTCAGTCCAGCATGTTTCCACTGATGACCAGCATCTGAAAAAAGGTATTAGGAAGATGTAGAATTGTGCTACCAGCACAAGGTAGCAATCCTAATGAGTAGAGACCATCTTAATCCCCAGTGCCTGAACTTTAACTTTTCCCAAATGTCTTGACCTTTGCTTCTACACTTGCATGTTTTATGTGCAAAAATGGCAAGTGTCTTGCTGGTATTTTCATCCCAGTGATATGATTCTGTAGCAATGTACTATGGTTTATTCTTTATATTTTTATTGAAATACTTGTGTCTTTTTTTATTTGTTAGACATTTGATAAAAGCAAACTTGTAGTCACTCTAGAAATGCACATAACTTTCATTCCAAGCTGTATATAAAAATGTTAATTTCTTTACTGCAAATATATTATTAACATCTCGACTATCTTTCAGTTGAAGGATTTATGGTTAAACATTCACTTAAAGTTAACATTTCTTTTTCTTTTCTGTCTTTTTTGGCTTTTTTTTTTTTTAAGTGTCTCTTCACTTTTTTGTTACCATACCAGGTTTATGGAATAAACAGAAAAGCATCCTCAAAATTCAATGAGATTTATTATTTTTATATGCTGTTGATCTTAACCAGAGCTTGTATACCAAACATTTAATGCTGGCTGGGAGTGTGTGATGAGCAGAGAGAATATAACAATATTGGCTTTCCTAGCTCCATACTTATGTGAATAAAGCAGTCTAACCCCTCAAGATAGCAAAATAAGCTGCAGTAAAAAGAAGGTTCAAACAGAGCCATTTGGGGAACAAAGGAAGGTTGGGCACTTCTGGGTTTAGTTGTCTCTATAGTGGGCGAAATTAAGTCTTAGTCTTTAAAGTATATAACCTTTAAAATTGCAATACTAGAGTTTTGTCATGTCTAAAGCAAGTTGGAGCTTATAGGTGCTGGATGTTTTGTCATCTGGATGCTCTTTGTAACACATGTTCATGAAGGTTTTTTTGAAACCTTGACGCTACCTGATAGTAGGGGATGCCAGGCCAGGCACCGTTACTATCATGCATTATAAAAGTAGGCAAATAAGAAGTCTTATTAGTAGCAAAAGCATCTAGTTACCCAACATTTTGGAAACCTTTTTGAATCCTAAAAGGATGGTAGTGTTTGTTATATCCCCAGCAGTTTCAGGTGATTTCATTTGTGTGGATCCTTCTGAGTCCCTGATCCTAATCAGTATCTGAAGACTTTGGGTTAGATGGAGTTTTCCCCATCTGATAACTTTGGGACAAAGTTAAATGGTCTTTGGCACAGTCTTCTTTTCCTCTTGACTGCTGCTCTGTTGTTTCTGTCCACCTTGGAGCAATGCAGCTGTAAAGCTGGTGTCTGTCCTCTGCTCCTAGCATTATGCTCAGAACCATGTTTTCCCATTTCTTCCATATGACTACAGATACATAAGCAGCTGCAACCTATTGCATCCTGTATTTGTAGTCAGTATTAGTGAACCCTTTAGCCTAGGCGACTGTAGTTCTGGACTGGCAATGCCACTGGCTTATTGCTTTGGGCAGCAAATTATTGAGAGGACACAAAGTGGTATATAGGTGCTCTATCTCACATAGAAGGTGGGCTGTGCCCCTCAGATCTAACCAAGTCTGTGATTGCACAGGTCAAAGATTAGCTGAATGGCCATCATTTACCTTCTGGTACTGCTTCATACTTGCTCTCTCCATTGTGATGCTGTGGCATGCAGTATTGCCTTTCCTTGGAAGGCCTTTTGTAGCTAAATCCTGCTGAAACATGTATTTGTAAACCAATGAAAATTTTTGAAGTGCAAGGTTTTGCATAGATTTTTAGTGACACTACTATATGATCCACCTCTGTTGCTGGGATGCAAGGTCACTTCCTTGCACAAAGCCCTCTATTTTGGGAATTTGTTTGCAACCTGTAGGTGCCTCTGCCTCCAGAACCCAGGACTCTAACCTCTCAGATAAGCTGAATTCTGTCTCTGCCTACCCATTAACAACATTAAGCTTGAATATTGCCACTTTGCTCTTTCTGATGATCTTCTTGATTCAAAAGTTAATTGATATTTTATGTGTTTGTATTTTTCAAGCTTTATTTATCCTTAAGTAGAAACAGTATCTTAATTTTCTAGGTCTTTGAAGCATCAGAAACAAAACCAAACTGTATTTTAGTCTTTTTTCCCCTTGCTGTTCCTTGGTGGATATGTGCAGCTTGGTTGCCAGGAGCGTCCAGCTTCTCAACAGTGAACATGTGCTCTATATAGTAAGTGATTGCAGAGCACCTAAGGATTTTCTAAATACTGTAATGCAGAAAAACCCCCTAAGACCAGAAAAACCAACCCTATCATTTAGACTCTGCTCAACGTCTATGTTCACCAGCTGGGAAATGTATGTGCTCCAAGAACTGCAAGCAAGCAGGATCTGTGCGCAGGGAAAAATTTGACAATTTACTTGAATTTACCTTATCCCACTTTTTCTTTGCCTTTGAACTGTTTTAATTTAAGGAAACAGAACTAGTGCAGAGAATGAAAATTTGACAGCATAAGTGTCATTCATTGGAAGATGTGCTAGTGTCCCTGTTCACCAAGGCAACTGTCCTCTCTACCTGCAGATGGAGAGGGAAATTTTAGAAACACTCAAAAGTTACGTTTATTGAAGAAAGGTTTGACATTCTTGACATGCTGAGGAAGAGAAGTGTGATAATCTCCCTGAATGTTGCACAGAAGGAGTGTGTATTAAAATGGAGAGTTTTGACTTGCAAGCTCTAGCCTTAACCTGCCCAGGAGATGATGGGGTGATACACGGGGCGGCCTCAGCTCCTTCCTAGGAGCTGTTTTTCAGTCAGGAGTTGCAACTTGAGTGCAGTGTTAAAGCCACTTTAACAGAGGCTGAAAATATCCTTGGCTAGCATTCATCTGAAAGTGTTAAAAGCAATTTACAGTTATATGTGGGGTTTCTTATGTGCATTTGTTACGACTTTTGTAGACTAAGAAGGATGTATTTAAATTTACAATGCTTTCACTTAATGAGTATATGTAAATGCAAATTTTAAATAATTACAGAGTAGACATTAAAATCACTAATAGTTTTAATGCTTTTTTCCCCTGCTGCTGTTGAGATGGCTATTTAGTAACTCATGACCGACTAGGGTGAGCAATTGGTATGTGAGAGTTTTATTTTTTGAAAGAATAAGCTGTTTACTTCAGGGTTGTGATAAAACAGCAGAGAGCTTGTTTCAAAAAGTATGAAAAGTTCCTTTATTATAGTGTGTATGAAAAGGCATTGGCAAGCTCAGTGGGGTTGTCTCTGAACGATAATCAATGCCCAGTACTTCGTTCTAGGCTATGCATAAACTGGTTAAGCAAGTACCTGCATCTCTTTGAAAATCTGACCTTGGTTTCCAGTAAATGTTGTAGAATATGTTGGGCTTTTCTTTTGTTAATTCTCAACTGATTCTATCCTAGCAACCAAGGAATGTGAGATAAGCTGACCAAAGGAGAGGGGAAAAAAAAAAAATAATGGATTTTTCTTTGAAAAGATCAAAAGATCATTTTGGCTTCTGTTCAGGCTAAAGAATTACACCAGAAAAACATTTCTGTGCAAAAAAAAACAACCAACCAACCAACAAATTTTCATGTTTGTTACCGGCTGAAGTACTTTTTTTTTTTTTAGTCTGAAGGAATAAAATTTTGCATGTTACTAGGATGACACATACTGTCCAGAAGGTGATTTGTATTGTGGAGCCCTGAGCCCCTTCAAGATCTTCCTTCCTCTTTCTTTATCCTTCAAATCATGTATAAGCAGTTGTCTTTCCCTGCCTCCCCCCGCCCTGTTCTTTAAATGGAGAACATTTTAGTTCAATTTTAGATGACAAATTAATTTGTAAACAACTTCTCTTATGAAACTCGTTCACCAACATATTTTTGTTGTTTTCTATTTTCTTGGGTGTATTCTTTCATGGCACAGGAACCTCCCCATCATTTTGACCCAGTAAGAGGGACATCTTATTTCTGCTCTTTGCTCCTCTGTAACATCTGGGGGTGTGTGTTTGTGACTCTTTCCTTGGTGCATCTGCTTTAAGCAGCTCTGAGACTTTTTCTTTCTATTCTTGCCTCTGGTTCAGCATGTGCCTTGACTTGCACACTAGATAAGAAGACCAGTACAGACTGAAGTGTCTGCACAGGGCAGCTGTCAAAACTAGTGTCAGATCTCAGCGGACCGTCTGGGACACCAGCTCTTTCCATAAGTCAGTAGAGGATTTGAGATTGTACTGGTTTTGCTGTAGCTCAAGAGCTCTCCCCAGCCTCACTTCTTTTTTGGTAGTGGCATCCTAGTATGTCGTGCTATGCTAAACTGACCAGGCTCCAGGTAATCCGTGAATCTCTTGTTTTCAGCAGTCTAGTTCAGGAAGTCCCAGAAAATATGGAAGAATAACCAGCATACTTCAGGAGAATTAAATGATTATTAGGACCTGCTTCTGGCTAAGTAGAGGTCTGGAGTGACAGATCAAAGAAAGAAGCAAACAGAGCAGCACTGTTCTAAATTTCCAGAAGGCCCAGAGTGTTGATTTTGAGCATGACAGAGATAATTTTTTGCATTTCCTGTATCACAGTAGCTATTCTGAGAGAAGCATATCATTTGAAACTCCAAGAAGTATGTTTTAGAGATTCTTCACATTTCATGGGATCAATGAACATCTGCACATGAAGAAACTTTTTGAATAAGGCTAGGTTCTATATCTTAACAATGCTGTTAAGAAGTACTTGATACCTTAACAAGTATGCTGATATTCAAGGAACCAGGAATACTTCCTTCTCAAAGCCTGGAGTTGCATATGAAAGTCTCTTTCAGTGTCATGAGTTTCATGCAAAGACTATCTGTTCCTCTACAAGATGAGTGAGATCAGATTCCTCCTGCAAAATACACAGATGAATCTGTGTAATCATCAAACCTAGAGGAAACTTCCCGTTTTACTGAGTCTGTCTTTTGGAAATTGGTACGTTAAACCTGGTTTAAATGCAGGCTGATCCAGGGTTTCATTTGAAGTGAGCTGGTTTTGACCATTTTATATAACATCTCAGTTATTGGATGATTCTACCTCATCTGTTTGCTGTCCAAATTCCTTTTCCCATTAGTAATTACTGTGGAGAGTTTTTCATTCTTGAGATTTAAGACATCATTGGCTGAAGATTAAATTTGTAGAAATCTCCTTGATTTTCAGCAATTAGAATTTTGGGGCTATTTAAGAATATGACAGCATGTGTTTGAGTCTGCTGTTATAAGTAATGCTGCAAACATGAAAGTTGATTTAATAACATTTTGGTTGATTATACTAATTTTGGTAAACGTTCATCAGCTCATTAAGATGAATTTCCCATTGGCTTCCAGGGTGCTATAACTAGCCTTTGGGCAACATTCCCTAGTGGTATTTGGGGGAGGAGGGCTGAAGGACCATGTGTATTGATATGGCTGGTAGAGGATGGCAACTTGACAAGAGAAAACTTGCAAGGGTTTCAGCTGATCTGCAGCTTTGCAGCAGCTTCAGCAGCAAGTTATTTGCAATAATCAATAATTAGTGTCCACATGATTTGGTGCGTTTCTCAGGGCTCGGTGTGTGCTTCTTGCTGCCTTGTGATGTGCACTGTCCTCACACCATGTAACTGTGAGCACTCAGCCTGGGAAGTCTTTCATGTTCATTTGGTCCAGAGATAAATGGCTATACAGAATTTGAGGTTGTGTGTGTTTGGGGTGGAGGTTGGTTTTGGTTAGTTTCAAATAGTGTTAAAACAAAGGAGGGCTTTCAATCTGTGTCTCATGCAGCTTTCTGAAGAGATAGATGGAAGCTAATCGAATATTTGTCCAGCAGTGTGAAGTGTTTTCCAATGTACCAATGAGGGCATCTAGCTGAGAAAATAGCAAGATAGCATTTTGGTTTGTGAACTCTTTGATTTTTGCTTTTGACCTGAGATTGGGAAATCTGAGAAGGACCTTTGATAGTCCCTTAATATTAGTGTCTTGTAATTCCTGGAAGCAGCTGTTGAGCAAAACATGATGCTTTGCAGCTCTTGCATCCAGCAAGGTGTGGGCAAATGAGTTGTGAGAAACTCATTTATTTTGTGAAGAGATGATACTCTGAAGAGTATTGTTCTGCTTTAACAGTGAACCATTTTCTTCCTTGTTTTGGTACCTTAATAGATAGAAGTTTTGGATGAGGAAGAAGAGCAGAGTAACTGATGTCTATTTCTGTGTTTTATATAATGTTGAAGCAATAGTGGACGGGTAAATGCTGGACTTCTGGGTATGTGAAGATTTATGGGTTTTATGCATATTAGTAAAAAGTCAGTTTTCCTTTTAATAGCTTGATTTAAAACAGGCCTGGGATGTAGCCATGGGAGGTAATTGCATTGCCCTGTAATTTTGCACAATTTTGTTAAATTTCCTATTCCACACAGGCTGTTGTAGTTATTAAAATGGTTTCTAACATGACTGTGTGAGGGTTTTTTTAAGTAAGTACAAGAGAGATAATGAAACTTGGTTAGAATGGGGGTGGTTTTTAAGTGTTCCCTTATAAATTCACCCAGATGGAATTGTTCCAGGCTGCTTGTCCTGATGACTATGTCTGTTAAGGAAGTTTCTTATGGGCTGTATAATACTGTCAAGCCTAGCAGGAGGGTTTCTTTTGAAACTTCATAAGCTTGCTGGTTGAGAGCAAGTAACAGCCTTGCAGTACAAAAAAAACTGGAGCCCACAAAGAATCATCAGCATCCTTTGGTAGGTGTGATCCATGAGCTTGTTTCTGCAGTTGGTCTATCTGAGCTGACATCTGCAGCTCCCATTTGATTGGGTTAGTCTTGCCATTTGATACAAGCCATAATAAAAGGCAGTTTTTAAAAAGGGAGTCTGTCTTAGGGCTTGGAATAAACCTCTCAAACATAAAAGTTGTGATAACTTACTGAACTTCACCTCACCTTCACCAGGGAATAGAGAGGTATGATGGAAGTCTCTAAATAGAATGAACAATTGAAAGGAGATCATGGAATAACAACACACTTTACAGTGTCTGAACAAAAATACATTCTCTTTTATGAAATTATGGGAAACTTGTAAACTGACAAAAAACTGTCATGTAAGAGTATGATTTAAAATACAGAATTTCTTGCTGTTGGATCCTGAGGCCAAAAATGCATAAACCCATGAAAAATAAGGGGATATTTTACATGGGTAACTAAATGTTAATAGCTCTTCCAAATTTACATTAAGCATTCTGCTTCAAGACTTAAGGCAATCCCCAGCTCTGGGGACATTATGGGTTTTCTTGCACCTTTCTCTGAAGCATCTGGCATTAAACTCTATAAACAAGATATTGGATTTAAAAAAAAAAAACAAAAAAAACAAAAAGCCCAGTCTCATCTGCTATGCCAGCTTCTGTGTTCAAATAAACCATGTCAATAGTGGCTTCTGCAAAGTGAGGACATTCTCTTTTTGGTTGTTAAAGAAATCCAAGGCCTAGGATCTGCGTCAAAAGTTTTAAGAGCAAATTAGTCATTATTCTCAAGAATTTCTCCCTTAGCAGTATTACTGAGTTTCTCAACTGAATCATGCTTGGACTCTGCTGTCTGGCTGGTCAGATGTGGCTTTGAGTATCCTGAGCTTCAATATGCTCTGCTTTGGCATCCTGCTACCAAGAAAATGATGCCACTTCACTGGACAAATTGATGCCCAGAGTCCTTTCCTCTGTGTCAGAGATTTTTAATAAATGCAGGTCTATAAATGATGGATGTTAAATCTTTATGGAAAAAAAAAAAAACAACAGTGTATTTGAGAAACTTGCATGGTTAACATTTATGGACATCTTAGGTACTAGGCTTTTAAGCTGCTTTGTTGAAACTCATTTGACAAGGACTTACACAGACGGTGCTTTACTTTGTCTGAAATGTGACCCTTTTTAATGTCCCTTGGGTCATTTTAGTGAATCTGGCTAGAATTTCTTCAATGGATATTTGTCTTCTGTATCTCTGACTTACTTGTCCAGTTTTAAATTTAATCTGATAGGAGAAATATGTGGGTGTCTTTAACTGTAGGCAGTGCTAGGATGTTCAGTCATCTACTGCAGCCCTGGTATATTCAATAATTACTATTAATGCATCTGGTCTAATATACAGAAGTAATAAATTACTGGAATCTGCTTTTCTTCAAAGCAGATTTTTTTTCCCTGTTGACAGTATATTTCTGAAGTACTAGCAAAAGATGAAAATCTAGTGCATGACTAGACAAGGAGTTTTATGAGATGCTGATCTGTTCTTGACCTGGCTTAATGCCTGATATTAAAGTTGGCTATGAAAACCTGCAGTATGGACACTGACATCCCAAAAGATGCTGTGGCACCTAAAAGCTCCAGGTACATGGATTGTGGTGTATGCACATGCAGCAGTTAAAAGATAGCATTCATTAATCTCATTGACTTTGGTCCATCTGCCAGGCAGTCTGTTACAAATATATACCTACTTAAAATGTTAAACTCTTTGCTTTATAACATCTATTAGTGAAAGCCACTGGCAGGTTTCTTAAGTGCAGCAGCTGAGGTGTTTGTATGGGTTGATTGCTCATGTGTTGGAGAACATTGCTGCTAGGAACATCATCTGGTAGTTTCAAGCAAAATGAAACCCCCTCAAAAAGAAGTGTGAGGAGGTGAAAATTGAGAATGTCAGGTCTAAACAGACATGCTATGCTGAAAAGGTTAAATCTCTCTGACCTGCCTCCAAGTCCCTTCACTGGCATGCTGCTAGAGATGATGACTCTGAGAGCAGGCAGCAGAGCTGGTTGGGTGAGTGTCCACTGACCTACTTCAGCCAGAATGACCCACCTTAGTTTAACCTGGTTACAGAGTAGCCCTGCTAACCTTGCTTGCTTATGGCTGAAGTGGGTTAGCAGGTTTGAGAGGGCAGTAATCTCCAGAAATGAGCAGCTGAGAGTGACAGTATGTTTCTCTGGCATAGGTGAGTCAGGAGAAGTAAGTGTGCTCCCAGCCTTAGAAATGGAACAGGCTGCTAATACTAAATCTGTTTTCAGGGATTCAGTTTTTGCAGAAGTGAGTCTGGCCCAACTATAGAGAATAGGCAGATGCAGAAGTGTCTGGTCATCTTGTGAAAACCAAAGTCCTGTTTTAAAAGCAGACTTAGGTCAATACATTGTTGTTGCCTCCCACAACGGTTTATATGAGATTCTACATAAGTATCCTATGCAGCACAAAACATTACTTGGGTGCTGTGTGTTACTTTCGAGAACCCTGTGTTGGCTACTTAATAGCTTTTAAAGGTTTGGTTGCAGAAGAAGAGGGTGTAGGAAGAGGTTATGTTGTTTTGCATCAAAGAAATACGAGGGTATATATTTTCAACTATTTAAAATGAAAGCTACTAATGTACAATTCTGGGTTTACTAATAAAAGATTTGTTTTCTGATTGTCCTAGGCTTTTGGGCAGGCCCATACCAACCACAAGAAGGTAGCAGCAGATGGAGAGAGCAGAGAGGAGACCTTGATTCAGGAATCAGCTACCAAGGAAGAGTACTACATGAAAAAGGTTATGGAGTTGCAGACAGAACTGAAGCAGCTCAGAAATGTCCTTGCCAACACTCAGTCTGAAAACGAGCGCCTTAATTCTGTTGCACAGGAACTGAAAGAGGTGAGTGAGAGTGCACAGTGTGCACCACAGCTTGTATTGTGGTTATGTTTTCTTGTGCTGTGTAACCAAAATAAGAAATATTCTGGACCTGATTGATATCTGCTTAATACTGGAAGCTACTAAGATGGGTTGTCTCCCTGAGTCCTTGGTGTTACATCCAGCCGAAGATGTAATTCATCAAGTACGCTAAATCCAGCTTTCTGGTTCCATCCACTGAAGAACCAGCCTGTTGTGCCCACAATGGTTCTGACCCAGTACAAATTCACTATGCCCTGTTAAAATACCTACTAGTTCTGCAGTAACCACTGTATTGTGTCCCAGGTGATCTGACAGACAAGTGACTGCGTGGCCGGGCCATGCTGGTGCTATGGATACTTCACACAGTTCCCTCAGTCCAAGAACTGTTGCCTTAAAGTAGAGGAATCTGTTTAGTCCAAGCACAGAGATACTTTGGATGTACTTTTTCTGCCTCAGTCCCAATACAGATTTTCCCACTGCAAAGTATTTGGGGCATAGTTTCCCCTTTTATCACTTCTTCCACCCTAACTTCTAAGGATGTGGGAGTGTAACAAAACACAGAGTTGCAGAAAAGAAGTATTAGTAAAGTTTATAGTCTTGTGTTTTCTTTCATGAAAGTGATTAGCTTTTACTTTTTCATAGGTTTCTTAACTTACCACCTCCAAAGTACTTTTGACTTTATTGTTTTGGTATTGAAACTGCCTATTTCTGAGGGGAAATAATTGCTGAGAAATCGACTTAGAAATTTTAATTAATTATAAAATCTGTAGCTCAGCAGGAGTCTCTGTGGCACTGATGCAGAAAAGATTGTTTGGAGAGCTCAAGCCATTGCTTAAATTTAGACTGGGTAAAAGTTAGAGACAGCAAACCACAGATGGATGTGGTAAACAATCAGCAATTATTACTCTTGAGCTTTCTTGCACCTTCCTTTGAAGCGTTTGGTACTAGTCTCATCTAGCCCTGAGATAATCGAGTGGCCTCCCCTGCCAGGACGGGAGGTTATCTAAGAGCCCATGTCTTAATCTCAATGTATTCTACATGACCACAGCTGAAAATCAGAAGTGTCTCATTTAATTTCTTTATGACTTTGTGTAAACAAATATGTGAATAGTATGTGGTGGTAAAAATAGTGAGGAAATGTGGGTTACTTCTGTGGAGATGTAGGGGCTCAACAGTACCTCACTTTGGGGTATGACAGAGAAGGAGAATTGTGGGACAAACTGTCACAGGTGATCAAACAGGTCAGTCAAGCTCTCCTTTAATTTTATGGGTCCTGGCTGAGGGATAAGAGAGCTGGAATCAGGCCATGTGCTTTCAGGCAAGGAACCAGTCCCTGCAAGCACACACATAACTCTTGTCTTTGTTTCCTAAATTTTAAGAACAGCTTAAAAGAAAAGCTCCCCACCCTAGAAGCAGCATTGCATCCATAAGGATTCCAAACCCACTCAAAAGAGTGCTGACTGACAGATTTCAATCCAGCTCCCTGCATCACTGCAGCTGAAGGTGATTTTTCCTTCTAGATACTGCCACAGTTCAGCCACCTTTGCTTGGAGCTGCATTTTTGCCCTTGGATGAGCTGTCAGTTTGCGAGGTTTTAGGGTGGGATTTTTCTTGTGCTCTGTCCTTCTACCTCACCCATGCACCCTTTTGCACAAACATGCTTGTGTGAGATGGACCCCAGTGTGAACTGAAGAGTGCAGGAAGAGGGGAAGTGGGTGATACCAGGTTTCTTGTGAAGATTTTAATTTGTTTTAAAAGTTGGGGGTTTTTTAAGCTCTCTTCTGCTGAATGGGAGAAGATGCATTTAGTTACTTGACTAGAAATAAAGGCTGATGATAATTAACTGGATGTGATTAATTTTAAACTTTGAGTGGAAACTGAACTCAGTTAAGAATCAAAACCTAATGTGATAAATAACTGGAACCTTGCAGTTAAGGGCTTCTGTGCCTGTCACTTTGTGTCATCTCAGTGTGTGCATTCTTCTTTCCTTGCCCTTTTTTAGCCTAGCTGTTTCTTCTGCTGCTGGTAAATTGTGAAGAGGTGAGGAGGAGAAAAAGAAATTGAATGAGAGCTTTAGTGTTAAAATAAAAATATCTGGGCCAATTGACCATGTGTGGTTTGGGATTCTTTTCTTCTGAAGATGCCTATTTATGTATTGCATTTTGGTTTTAATTGCCTTATAATTATTGTTAGGGAACAGTGAGGCAAGGTGCATGAACAGATATATCGGCCTTCTCCTGACCCACAAAAAAGCCAAGTCAACATGACCATCTTGAGGGACTTGACTTTTCTCTTGTACAATGCATCAGAAAACGGCAGAAGTTCAAATAGTTGCTATTTCACCATTGCTGTCCAGGTCAGTGGAAACAGGAGGATATGTACAGGCCTCCTGTGATGATTTATAGATCTAATAGCAAATTTAATTTTAAAGCATTGTGTGAGAGAAATCAAGGGAAATGTGTTGTGGTGGTTGTAAGCTAGTGAGCAAGATGAGCAATATGGTTTTCCCCAGTCCATGCTACTATGCTTAACTTTAGCCTGTCTCATGGTAATAGTTTTATGTTGATATTTGTTCAAGGAGTCTCTGTGCTGTGAAGAATTCTGATGTGGTTTGAAAGTACTGGGGATGAAGGGCAGAATATGATCTACTGTTTTATACCGCAGAGACGTAGTGGAAATTCCTTCCTTAATTTTTTCTGACTGCTGATGAAATAAAAAGTACTGTGGCTCTTCTCCATCTTGTTGTAGAGAATGTTTGTAGGCAGATCTAGTCTCTTTAGTGTGTATTTTGGAAGTTCTTTATTACTGCATATCAAGAGAACAGACTTGTAAGATGTCTGGGAGAACAGGAAACTTAACTTCCATTGCGTCAGCTGTGGATCTGATCCAGATAAGAGAAAGGATGTCAAAAATGAGTGATTGTGTGTCCTCTGGCCAGGCAGGGGGCTGCTCCTGTCAAAACTAAAAGGAAGTTTGGAAGCAAAAAACCTCAGGAAATAACTGAGGCTTAATCTCTGCTTTATTTTTAAGGAAGATTCACTTGTCAGGGCTGGCTGTGCAAGTTTTTATCTACTGTTTTGTAGCTATCTGATAGGATACAGAGTTCTACTGTTGCTGGGGCTTTTTTGAAAAAATCTGTTCAGTCTTTGTTAGTGGCACAAGGAGGATGGTTGAGTGCATCTGGCAACCGCTCCTTTTGAGATGCTGCTGACAGCAGCAGTCGTGGTGGGTTGAAACCAGATGTTGACCTGCATGGGTTGGAAGTGCATTCAAGACTGTGCACTTAAGATGTCGTCATCCCTGTCATATGTTCCAAGGACACTTGCACAGAAACAGTGAGTTGTTTTGGGAAGAACAGTGGCATTCAGTACACCTGGCATTAGTGTAGCAGACACAAGTGGCTTTGATGCTTTCTGTTGAATTATCTGACTTTGGCTTGTTGAGACAGGCTGGCAGGGTGGTTACCAATTATGAGTTTTACTGCTGTCATTAGCTAGCTCAGCAGCTTATGTGTCCTGGAAGAGTCACTGGAAGGAGTAATTGCTCCTGAGTAATTGATAATTGCTATTTCTTTTTAATCTTCTTTCATCTCTCCTGTGTTTTAGTGGTACCAAACCAGATTTCGTAGGGTGATTTGGCTATGAAGTCATGAGGTAGCCATGCCTAGTATAGAGAAGCTGAGAAATGAATGAATGATTCTTTCCCGGAAAGTAGAAGGTGTTCTGATCATGTAAACTAAAAAAGGAAATATATTTTAATGTGAGTGCTTTTATACATTAAGAGAAATATCTGACATGCCGCAGTATAATATAATATGTACTAAATAGCATGTTTTTAAAAACCTATTAAGTTATCAGCAACATGAGTAATTTTATTCCTCCAAGGCTCTAAAATGGAAGCTGTTTTTCTGAGGTTTGTTCTGAAGAAACTTTCATGTTCTGCATTATTGTCTAATTAGCTTTATCAAGAAAGTGTGTGTCAATCTGAAGGATAATGAATACCAGGCTGTTACCTGGCCCTGTTATGTACAGAGGACTCTCCTTTTTTATTATTGAGAATGCTGGGACATTCACGTCTGTGTGGAACAGACACACACAGTTGTATATCCTGGGTTGTTTTATTTTTTGTTTGTTTGTTTCTAACCCTAGAGAAAAGGGATACACAGCAGTAGATCTCTACAAAGATCTGTCAGTTTTATCCCTCCATCCTATTCTCTTGCTTCATATTGGAGGAATTGGTCATGAGTTTGTTTTATCAGAGTCTCAACTGACTCTAACAACCCTCATGCTGCAGTCAAAGTCTGTAAATAATTTCCTTAACTAACTTTATGGCTTATGAAGCTCACCTATACTTTCAGAGTAAACCTAAAAAACTTAACCAACCAGCCTTGACATCTTTATCCTTCAGTGAAGATGTGGAACTTGGTCTCTTGTTGTAGGTCGTTGAATGCTTCACTGAAGGATGCACAGATAGTTGCCAGCCCTTTGATTAGAATAGCTTCAAGTGGAAAATGATCTTCAGTCGCTGGAAACATAAGATTCACTGTATTAGATAGGGCCACTTCAACCATGACTGTTTTACACATGCAGAAACACAATTGCTTGCAGTCATCCCTCTGTATCCTTGGACGTAGCCATACTACATGTGCTTGCATCAGCTTTCCGGGCTTTGCAGTTAAAATATGTGAACAGAGGTGGAAGAGACGTTGCTGGGAAGCCCAGGACACAATCTGTTAAAAATTTTTGGCTGCAGTAAGTGCTAGCAAGTGTTTATTTTTCTGAGCCAGTGATTTTGCCATTAAGTTGTTTGTTAGATGTGACCCTGTCTGCTCAGAGCGATAATGACTGACAGTTCTTCTATTACTACACAGTAATCTGTTTGCTGAAATTTTCTATGTTTCCTTAACATTGGCAGTGAAAGAAGAATATTCCTAAAGTTATTTTTACACTTCCTTTCCCACTGGGTTTTATAGCTAAGGTGCTGAATAGTGCTTTCTGTTTCTCTGTCTTGAACACACTGGTAACCCATACTGGAAAATGCAAAACCATATCTCTGCAGCCAAGTAAGGAAAGCCTCCATATTCTGCATTTGGTAAGAGCTCTATCAGGAGCTCTTCTTAAAGAAGGCATAGGTATTAGTACAGCAGAGAATAAATGGAAATATTTTATTGTATTCTAAATTACAGACTGTGCACTACTGGTAAGTGGCCAAAAATGTGTTCAAGTAGTTTATTACAGTGTATTCTAGATTTGAAGTCCTATGGTTCATGTAGTCTGAGCTGTATTTCTGTATTAAATTAGGAGTGCTTGCTTTTTCTTCCATTTTTAAATAAATGGAGGAAGTGGAGAAACATTTTTGGTGCAACGAAATCATATGAAATTCTCAATGTTATTGCTGTAATATTTCTGGATATATTGCAAAAGTCAAAAAAACTTGAGGTTATGTTAATCATATAGCAAAAATATGTTTGTAGAACACTTATCTTCTGTACATACTTGCATGGTGTAGAGTAAACCACCTTCCTCACTCTGAATAGTGTCTAATCTCTAATGCTGCATATATAGGTGAACAGCTTAGAGAAGGGAAATTGCTGAAAGATTTATTGTCTTTCTTGATAAGAATCCAGGAAAAGAAAGGAAAACAAAAAATTATTTCATCTCTATAAGGGTTATTTCCAATTGGAAATGACAGTAGCAGAGGAGGATTTGCAGCTTTTGGAAGCAGAAACGTGAAGAATGGAAAAAGAGGTTAGAGATGGGAATGGCATTAAAATGGTGTCAAGTGTAGAAAGCGGGGAAAAGGCACATTTTTCATGGAGAATATGACTTGGAGCAAGGGGCAGGAAGATGACTTCAGTGGTAATATTTGGATTAATTGGAGTGAAGGAGGCTGGAAAGCACTGAAAGCTGATGATAGAATTGGTTGCTGTGGAACAAAGAAACTTGAAGTTTTGTCATTGTAAGAATTTTGGTTGCACTGAAGGAAGGTGTAAATGAAGGCTTTCATAGAAACCTTGCCTCTAGGAGGTACAGAGAATTGGAGACCCCATGGGAGGCAGAATGGGTTTCGAGATGAATTAGTCATGGTCACCAAAGAAGCAGGAGCAGGGTTGTTGATCTAGAAAGAGGTGAGAAGAAAATGGAGGGTTGGGGTTGGATGTTGACAAAGAGCAAGGAGCGATTTCCTTTTGTTGAAGGAGCTAGAGCAAAAAAGTAATCTCTTAATTGCAGAATATGGTGAGCTTTGCTAGAAAGCCTCCGTAGCAGGGATTTGTGAGTGGCTTTAGGCTTCAGCTTGTATGCCAAATGAAGCTGCCTGAGTGCTGGTTTAACTACCAGTGCAGTCCAGAGGTAGCCAGTGTGGGAGAGGTGTACACGGAGGTAGGTGGACCAGTTATGCAGTCAGATGGCTGAAAAGCAATGCAACAAGGAAGCAGACTTGTGTAAGAGAACTGAGCACTGCATAAATTTTTATAAAATCAGATTTCAGGCTGGTGAGTTGTGGAGAAAAGGGTGTTTGTTTGTTTTTGTTTTTTTTTTTTTTTTTTTTTTTTTTTAAAAAAACACAGTAGAAAAAAACACAGCATTTTCCCTGCTCTGCCTGGTGAGTTGCAAAGTGTGACCTGAGGGTTGCTGTGCTCGGTCATGTTGTGTTTGTCCAGTCCACAGGAGCGACTGCAGGATTGGTATCTCACATCACTTACTGCTATTCCTAGATGTTGTACAGGAAAGGCTGCAGGAGGTAGGTACACTTGCACATTGTCTTTTTTGCCCTGAAAGTTTGTAGAAATTGATGTGCTTATCAGCACTGAATTTGGTAATAAGGCAGCTTTTGGTGTAATGCTCTGGGGATAAAGATTGGGTTCTCCCCACTTTCTCCTTGTTCAATTATGCTATGGCAACCCTTAATTTATACTGAAAAAGCCTCTGAGCCGAAAGGCTCTTGTAGAGCTGATTACCTGTGGATTTTTAGGTCCCTTCTGGGCCCAGGTGTAATGCTCAAATAAAATCCCCAGCAACATATAGAAGATATTGCTTGATTTGTTGCTGGGTTTTTTTGAACTTTGCATACAGAAGCATATTTAAATAATGCTAAAATACACTGAAAGTGTTAATTCTGAAGTGATCAATGTGGAAATCAGCTGCTAAACGTGCTCCAAATGTAGAAGTGGCTGTTCATGGATTGATAAACTCCAAGTCTGTTTCCTGAAGGCACTGAGCCCACCACATTTAGTGTGCAGGACTGGATTTCTTGTCCTCTGTGTTGAAAGAATTAGAAGGATTACAGTGTGAATAGTTGCTGTTTTGTTTTGTTGTTTGTTTTTAAAAATCCTGTCTTGTCCAGTACACGGAAGTAAAAAGGCGATGATAACAGTATGATATTGATACACTGCTGTGTGCTGACTCACCACGTTGCAGATGGTTGCTGAGGGCAGCTATTTCTTCCTACCTATTTATTTTCATTGAAGTTGATTTTTATACCGACAGCTTCCTTTTTTATTTTCACTTTTTAAATTAAGAATGATGAGAGTTGAGTACAAAAAGGAAGTACTGCGTGTTGTTTGTATCCATTTGAAACATAATCAAAGTCCACTCCAAAGAAGATGAATTGTTGTGGAAATTCAGTTGATATGCTTTGCACATATTCAAGGAGGCATCTGCTTGTGATTTTGCTATTGTTGTTGTGCACTGATATATTCAGAGGAAAGATGTTAACAAGAGTGTTTCTCTTCCTGTGATGGTTGCTGCCTAGAAACTCAGTGTCCAGAAATAAGTTAACACTGAAAATGAGGGTATTGAAAGTGAATATTTGAGCACTGTGTATTTTCAAATTTCAAAGAAATATTAAATTCTTGTTCTTCTGACATTACAAAATTCAAAATATGATTCTCAAAGTTTCAATTAGCAGTTAAGATTCCACAGTACTCTATTGTTTGGGAACTAACCTGGTAGCATGCTTGTGGGGGGATCCTTTCTAATTAAGTTGCTGGGTGTCCATTGGTGCTGCAGTAATAGCAGGGTGAATCTTTCTCTTTAGTCACGGCTCCTCATGACCTTCATCATGACCTCCAGTCTGTCCAGGGTTTCTGACTAGCTTGAGCAGTAGAGGGAGAAAGTCTCATGTATACAGCTGTAATCTTGTAATCACTGATGAAAAATCACTATGCACAATTGAAAGAGTTGCTGGAAACGCTCTAATGGGTGAAACAATGGCTTGAAGTTACTTTTCAAACTGTTAACTGAAGAGGTTTGCGGAGATTTGCCATGCCTCCTCCCCCTCCCCCCCCCGCCCCGACTGAGTGAAAACTTCCGTTTTATTGGTAGTGTGATTTTTAGTATGCGGAAGTAGGGAGATTGCTTTGTTTCTCCAGTGCTTGGCACTGCTTCCATTAGAGTAGGTGATCCTTGGCAATCTATCCAAGCAGGATTTCTCTGGGGCAGATTGGCATTTTTTGAAAATAGGAAAGAGCATGTCCTACAGTATGCCTCAAGGCAGTACTGTGATTCTATGTGGGGAAAAAATTCCATTGTTTCACCTAGTAGTTCTGTGCTGATTAGACTGACTCAGAACTGCACCCTGAGATTTATTTTCAAGTCACATATGGTAGGTTTTAAGAACATAGCTTGTGACAAAACATCGCTTGGGCAGAAACACAGAGACAGCTGTGGAACGTGCCTGTAGTATCAGAAATAACATTGCTGTACTGTTGCCATCCTTGTGTCTGTATCAAAATCCATTATTTTTTTTTAACCTGTTTTTTGGATTTCAAGTTCAGTTTTGTTGTACTTTACTGATATTCCTCTTTAACCTTTTTTTTTTTTAGGTGAAATAAGTTTGGGGTGATAATGTATCAAGTCTCCTTCCCCAGCTCTCCATAAATGCCCACTGGATCATCTGCAGATGAAGGAGAGGGTCCAGATTTTTTTGATTGACATTGCTTAGTATTCTCTCCCTTTATTTCTTTAATGAGTGTAGCTAACTCCTTAATCCCTGCTACTTTTTAGCATTTGATTGCCCAGAGGGAGTTGTTTGCTGCTCTGAAAGTTGAGCAGAGGAGAGAAGCCCACTGTAGTTGGCATTTCCCTGAACCAAAGTTACCTGTCCTCTTTGTGTCAGACTGGCAGTGGCTGGAGCTGTCCCTGCTGTAGCCAGGACTGAAGAGGAAATACTGAGCAGAATAACCAGGCATTGAGTAATCCTGTGCAATGAAGTCCAAGCTGCTTCCGCGAATAGCTTAGGTCTGGAAGCCAGAGAAGTATCTTTGTTTTTTATTCTCTGGGTTATCTTGACCCTCCATTGCTGTAGGGATTGAAAAGATGACTGGTTTCAACCCGACAAATAACTGGCTTGGATCTGTTTTTTAAGAATTTAAAAGGAAGTTCATGGTGTTACAGTTGTGTGGCCAATGTGAAAATAGTCAGCAGCTCTAGGAGTGATGCTGAGATAGCCTGTGGCTAACTACCAATGGTCATGTCAGCACAGGCACTGACAACTGCTTCTGAGAATTGGATGCCACCACTTTATTTTGCCCTAACATGCAGAATCTGGAATGGAGACTTGCCATTTTGTGTCTTAATGGTGGTGGTGCATATTCTGGTGGTTATTCTAACCAAGCTGTTTGATCTTCACACTGTCTCCGCCATTCGAGTTCAGAGGAACTTGGACAGAAGCTCTTGTGGGAGGAAAAACTAGAATGGGGTCAATGAACATAGCGTTTTTTCATGACAAAGGGACTCGTGTTTTGCTGCTGCCAGTTTTGCCTACATGTAGGTTTTTATACAGTATAATTTTAGTGTGATTTATTAAAACAGTTTTTTGGAAAATTAGCCTATTTTTATAGCAGGATGGCAGTGTGTTACTCTTACGTGGACAAAGATTTTTTTTTTTTTTTCCTTCCTTTCACTTTATGGAAATACAGGTCTTATAGCAGGCACAGAGCATGCAGTTTGTCTGCAAGTGAACAAAACAGTATCTTACTAATTACTGGTACACACTACAGCATACTGTATTCTGCACGTAGGACTTGGCTGCTCCTTCCAAAGCATGTCCTGCAAGGAAGAGGCTACTAACCCTGTGGTGGTTTTGGCTTTTCAAAGCCTCTTGTAGCTGTAAGATAACAGTTGACAAAGGAGATCTGTGGAAACAGTATTTAGTCATTGTTTGACGAAGATCCAATTGCTGTGTCCCCACATCTGTTTATTTTTGTAGAATACAAGCTAGATGTAACACACTGGCTGAAGTTCCAACTGTGAAAAGAGAAGATTTCATCGTTTAGTAAAAAAATATATGAAGTAATTGTATTAAGTCATCAGAAAGTTATTAAAATCTGTCCTGCTAAGTGGTAAACAAGGCTGCTGAAAGAAAGTCTGAGCTGCTTCGGTCCTCCTCCTTTTGTAACCTACAGTTTGATTTTTGGAAAACAGCAATGCAGACTGTGATATGGCAGCAGCTGGGGTTATGCCCATACTGATCCCCCTTTACCCTTCCTTTCTATCCCTCTTCACTTGATCCTTTTCTCTCACCAGAGGTTCTGCCTCTAGTTTATTGCAAGTTATACACAACAACTTTGTTTAAAAAATTTGCACTAGAGACACTTGCAATTTGTGCAGTTCATGTGCAAGTTGGTATGTTGTCTGTGAAGTGTTACTTGAAAATATTACTGCTAGAATAGAAAAAAACAACTTTGAATTGGGAATGATAAGTGATCCTGGTTTGGCAGCATGAACCATGCTGTAGTCTGACTGTGCTGGTGTTAGGAGCTGTTCCTACAGCCACACAGCTGAAGACCGTGGCTGAAATTGGCTGTTTATGTGAGTGAAGACCGGTAGGATTATGCCATTAGCAGATCCTGCTTAGGAAAGAGAGTTGAGAAGATGTTTTTTATCCAGAATCACTGTACAGAGCTTACTGCATCCATGAGTTGCATGGTTTCCTACAGCTCATGAGTGCTTGAGTGTTTCTGACCACCCCAGGTAGCAGAAGGAAGGTTGCTGCTTCCAAACACATGGGTGGACCTGACAGGCATTCCTGGGAGTTGAACTGGGGATGGGCATCACTTTGTGGCTTGTGCCATGTACCTGTCATCCTTCCAAGTTTGCCAGGCATCATCACCTCTACTGTACTCCAGAAGGAATGCTATGCCTGTAAAGGAAAAATCTCTCATTTTTTTTTTTTTTTTAATTTTTAAAATCTAGCCTCTCTAAGGCTTCCATATAACATTTTTTAATACCACAGCATTTTCCTTTATTTTATGGCATTTTCTATAAAGAAGTACCACTTCCATAATCCAAATGTAAGCAAAATCTTTTGTACGCCTTTGCTACTTATAAAGTGGTATTATTAATTTAGATAGATAACTCCTTTGAGATTAACTTCATTAAAATTGTTTGAAGTAATGATGGAGCTCTAAGCCAGTGGTTTTGAGATGATTGTATCTTGGTAGGATTGGGTACTGTAAACTAAGGACTTTCCTTTCCTAAGCACTTTTTAACAATGGCACCCTGTGAAAATAGGCCACTGATGCTGGCAGGATAAATTCAGCCAAAAGTTCCATCTCATGCTTTACGTATAAATTAGTTATGGCCAAATTAAGTCAGTAGGAGACCTCTAATCTTCGATAACTCTACTAACTTAGGCTTTTTTTCAACATTATTTTAATTGTAAATTTTTAAAAATCTGATGGATTGGTGGTATCTAGTGCTGAAGTCACATAAACTTGCTCCTGGCCTGCTGCTGCTATATGCTAGTGTTAAATCTGCCCGAGAGAGACTGTCAGCACTGGAAGCAGTTAACGGAAACTTTAAAATAGGCCTTTAATATTAGAGTAAGAAATATGAGTAAGAAAATAAATGAGCCTTCAATAGATCTTGTAACTGAGGAAGGCAGGCTTTAATTAACAAGGAAAACTTGTACTTATGATTATTGAAAGTATGTGGTTTGTGAACATTTCTGATGAGGCAAACCTAACATGGATTTGCAAAGGGACATAACAGCAGAGAAAAACTGCAGTTTTGGACTGCAGGGATGAAGCATAGAGCACAGCATAGGGTAGTTCTTCTCTAATATCATTGAAGTGGGAGGTTTTTGGTCAATAATTATCATAGATTAGCAGAAGGATGTTAAAATAAAAGGATAAAAATAACAACAAAAAAAAGCTTGACCAAGGAGAAAATAATCTAAATGTTATCAACGGGCTAGAAAAAGTGTTTTATGGAAATACTAAAACATTAGAGTTGTTTTAGCTTCGTTGGGAACAAGTGAGACTATTCAGGACATCAGCTGCCATGATGACAAGGAAAGGTCTGATGGCACTATCAGGGGTTCGGGGCTGCTTCCCCAGCAGGCTGGCTGCCCCATCACTGCTGCTGTCCCAGGGCTGTTAGGTACCTGGGAGCATCAGCATCGACTGCTCTGCAGACTTTACCGGCTTGGCAGTTGTTGGGGCATGGGGTGCGCCGGTGCAGCTGGTTCACCCGCTGCCCAGCAGCCCCTTTGGCACCTGTTTGGGGCCACGGTTGGGTCAGCTCACTTGGAGAATCACATTTAGTTCCAGCAGACAGTGGATTGGCACCTCACCGGAAAAAGTCCGGGTTCTGACAAGGTCTGTGGTGGATATATGACGAGCCATATTCCAGCAGCGTGGTTGCTATTGAGAGGAGGAGTGTATTCCTGAAACCAGAGTTGTAGGCCAATTTCTACACAGGGAAATTGGTCTGTTCTGAGTTTGCTACCAAATTATCACAGTGGATTACATGTGCTTGACTTTCCTAAGACACCTGGTGCATTAGACTGGTCTTGATGATATGCTTCAGTTGGGAAATGAAACCCTGAGAGCTTTCAAGGATCTGAAATCAATTTCAGCAAATTATTGTATCAAAGTTTGCTTTGTGATCTCTCATTCTTTAACTTCTTAGAGCCACCACAACTTCTCCAGACAAATATCTCACTTATAGGTTTTATTGCTGTTTTCTGTTAAGGTGTGCAGATACAAGGGATGACTGATTTTGGTTATTAGCTTCTAATAAGCAGTCTTAATCTGAAATACATAAAAATATGTTTGATGTCACAATATACCTTTTTTCTTTTTTTCTTTTTTTTTTTTTTTTAATTAAATGTGACTTAGAGCTACTAATTTAAATACATCTTTGGTACTACTTTATTCCCCTGAAGTGTGGGCTGTATACAAAACCACAGAAAAGTCAACAAAGGCTCTTCATGCTTCTTATAGAAGTCTAGCTGGTTTGTTGTTCATTTCGTTTTCCTGGAACCATGCTTCATCTTTCCAGTCCCTTGCTAGTTTGCATCTGTAGGTAGGATTACTGCAGACAGGGTTTGAGTTCTTATATTCCCAAGTAATATCCAAGTTTAGCTATCCCCAGTGAATGACATCCCTGTGCCCTCCCAAACCTGGGAGAATGATGGGCAAGCCATTGAATGCAGAGGGCTGTTTTCTCAGTTACTGAACTCTTCTCTTCCTTCTCCTTTCAGCTTGAAGGAGGTTTGTTGAAACAACTTCAAGCTTGTGTTTTCAGATGCTAATGAAACAAGCACAGCGTACAGAAAACACTTCAAAATCTGCTAGCTGAGGCTACAGGCAGGCAGCGTTGTTGTGTGGAGCAGTGAGTGAGCATCACCCGTCTCTGTGGTTGGTTGCCTGGGGACACTTTGGGTGGCAGTGACCCTTCTTAGAGCTGGGCTTGGGTCCACTAGTCCTTCTGGAGGTAAAAGATGACAGCTACCTAAAAGATTATTGGCAAGTCTTGGAAGGGAAGGGTTAAATGTTTTCTTTGTGGCAGTGAAGGACTGGAAAGCTGCCAAGCATTTAGATTTGAAAAGCAGCTGGAGTTTAACTGCTCTTAGCAAGCAATTCAGTGCAGGAAGGAGGGAGACTGTAATAGTGTTACGCAGTGGCATTCCTAACTCTGTTGTTAAGTTGGTGATTTCCACCCCTACTCGCTGGGCTGGAGCTGAGAGCCCAGGCCCACCTGCTGCCCCGGTGCTGCAGGAGGAGCAGCCGGGTCCCCGATGAAGAAGGGAGGCTGGAAACACACAGGGGGAATGGAGTCCCTTCTTGTGCTCTTGGAGCTCCAAAATGGCTTGGTTTTATAGGTGATGAGATGACTGTTTGGAAGCAAGCCCGTTAACGGTGACTGACTTATTCCAGTTTTAAAATGGGGTATTCTGGATGGATTTAAAAAGTAGATCTCAGACTTATCAGTGCTCCCAGCTTTTGATCACAAGGCTCTTTCCAGCCTTCACAGCTGCTTCTACACCACTGATCTGTTTGTTTCTGTGAAGACATTGCACCACTGCTGCTGCCCGTGTGGGCTTGCACCAGTGCCAGACACCTGTGTTTGGTGCCCAGTGGACCGCTGGGCAAAGACCACCCATTTGGGTGGGAAGCTAAAGCCTGTGGGTCAGGAGGAGGTTGTAACCCTAGCCTAGGTTGTAAGCTTACAGTTGGAGAGCATCACTAGAGCAGGGCTGGATCCTTGTACGAGAAACTTAAACAAGAGTAAGTTGCCGTTTGTGCGCAGTTGTTAAGCCTTCCTGTGACAAAGGGTTTGGAGCATGTGCTTTGGAATTCACTCCGGATTGGATCAAATGTTTAAACAGATTGGATCGAATGTTTGAACAGCAAGCAATGTGTTATGTAATAGGACATACATACTGTAGCAAGACTTAATGCTGATTAAGTAGTTACAAGAGATTTAAATGGCTCCAGGATACGCTGTGGTAACTGAGTCTCAGCTCAGTTCTCTAATATTGTGCAGGAAAGAACCCCATGACAGTGTATTTCTTTGTTCTCCCGTGTTGCAATAAACCCATCCTTAATGTCACAGCTTCTATTTTTTTATTTAATGGTTTGCAAAGAAATCAATAAATCTTGAGCTGAATGTATTAGTAGGGTGGTGCCTCAGTGTTAATCACAGCTAAAGAAAACCCCGAGACATGTGTATCAATAGTAAGATGCTTTGTCATGGGGTAGGTGTTTGGATAATGAGAGGTCATGTTAAAAAAGAAAAAAAAAAAAAAACAACAAACAAACAAAAACAAACAAACAAACAAACAAAAAAAAAAAAAAACAATAACATCAACAACAAAACAAACAAACCCAAAAAACCCAGCCACAAAGCAGTCAGTTGGGCACATTTGCTACCAAAGTTTCAGTGTAGTTGTATGTCTTCCATTAATGCTTCAGAACTATTGGGAACATTATGTATAAATTATGATAAATAGCTAGTATGCTCTTTTTCCCCACTACCCCTGCCATCTCTGATTTTTGTTCCCTGTAGGACATTTGTCATGGAGTTCAACCTGACTGTGCTTGGGAATACTGGGCATGTCTCATGTGAATTAGAGCTCTTCAGATCTTGTCTCCTAGTCCAAAAAATAGTAAGACTGCAACTTCTGCTGGGAAAGAGAAATCAGGTCAGATCTGCTCAGTGGCTCCAAGTGCATAAAATGGGTGCACACCTGGCCCAGGTGTAGAAAAACCTCAAAAGGAGTGAGGTGAGGAACTTTTTTAGTAAGTTCTTTTAGCATTAATTGCAGAACAACCCAAGGTGCCAACACAAGTGTTCCTAGTGCTGTATTTGGGAGGCTTTTATCATGCTGCTGAGCTGTGCTAGGAGGACAGAGCTGCCTGCAGTAGCACCTTAGTTCGAATTTCTGTGAGCGCTGGGACAGGTGCTGCACTGGTGGGCTTGGAGCTTCTTGCCTTGTAGTTGCCACTGCTGGGGTTTGAGGGTTTGTTTGTTTTTGTTTGGTTGTTTTTTTTCTTCTGTTCCAAGAGGAAAATGGTATTTCAGAGAGGCACCTGGGAAGGGTTGACTTGGACTAGGATATGAGTCATCTCTCTCTTGGGTTTTTTTTGGCTCAGTAATTTTTTTCTGCATTAAATGCTATTAAAGCTTGACTTTGCTTTTGAAAACACACAAATAAAACACTGTTTCTTTGCTTCTAAGTGACCACAGTGCTGAGTCTTCCTCTTTCCTTCCCTATTTGTATGTACCTCTGTCTGCAGTCACACCAAGGCTTAGGAAGTCAAGCAGCTTTTCAGCAGATAGACCATTCATGGCATGACTTCCAACAGAAGAATGGAGAAGAGTCTAAACTACAGTACAGTATAATACCTACTTCATTTTTCCCCAGTGGGCTTGTGTGAACAAGACACCAAAACCACTTGCTATAAATTCTGGAAAAGGCACTGTGACTGATGCAGACTTTCTGTACTGGTTGTGTGGTCTATGTTTTGCAATATTTCTTTTGAATGTGTTTGTTGTAGAACACTGCTGAGAGTATGCTGATTTTTCTGTCACTTACATGAAGTGTTTTCTTAGTAGTTTCCCATGCAGTGTTTGGAGAAGAGGACTGGTGCTGGATACAGTCAGAAACAAACCAAAGATTTGTATCCAAATGATGATCTGTTTCTGTTGTGTAGGGCTGGAGAGGGGATATCTGTGGCTCATGAACTGATCTGAAGTATAAAAGCTGTGATGGTTACATTTGAGTAACTCAGTGACCACTGTATATCAATTAGAATAGTTGAATTCTGAACAAATATCATTACAAGTTTGGAGTGGTAGTTGTTACATCTTTTTCTATATATAGAAAACAGCTGTAGGTATAGCTGTGCCTGCCTGTCAGTCTCCAGCAGACTTGTTTTCATTTCCAGCATTCACTGTGTGGGATACGTGTGTGTATTGAGATATAGCCTGAATTTTATACAGTGGTTGTATGGGAAATAAAATTGTTTCTTTTCCCAATTTGAGTTTGCCTGACTCATGGTACCGACAGGTCTTTTATTTGTAAATCTTTCCTCATACAAAGGAGCATCTTATGCTGTACTGATACATGTGAACACATGATAACATAGGTGCCGGGGTGACTGGAGGCAGTCTCTCCTGTGAATGTGGAAGCAGAGCTAGGCCACCATGACATTTCTCCTTTGGATAAATAAAGAAATGTTTTTATACTGTTTTATAGTTCTTCTGTTGTAAGACCAGAGTAGCCAGAATTTTAAACCCCAGAATCTCTTGTAGTTCCTGCACCTGAGGAAGATGAGGGAGAGAAGGCCACTGTCAGAAGCCATGTGTGCCTGCTGGTCTGTCTGTCCACGCTGAAAGCATTTCCCTGTTGCCAGGGTCTGCAAAAGGCCTTGTCACACAGGTGATCTGTATTGCAGTAGTGAAAGTTCAGATTTCCAAAGCTTTTGCTGATACTTAGTAAACAGTTGGATCCAATGGAACATTTTTTCCCCCCACACAAATATTAGTGCTTTGTTTAATATGTATAATACAAATATATATATATATATATATGTATTTAAGAGCTTGTAACTTGAGAAATAGGGAAAAATTATTTTTGCTTTTTTCTGCAATCAATCTTAATATGGATGTCTTCTAGGAATATTTTATATCCCAGCCCTTAATGTATCACATAACTGTAATTGCCACAAGACCCCAGTCCTCACATGTGCAAAGGAAACAGTTAAAATCAGATGGGCAGCTGTGAATTTCACACACATTTTGCAACCGCTGGTCTTTGTAGCTTAAATAATGTGACTTGTTAATTGTGTTAATGTCTAGTGATTGACCTGAAGTTTTCTTTTTGTGCCTAGAAAAACTTTATGGTAAATATTTTGAGTTCTTAATTTCACCATTGGTTCCTGGGTAGATGGTGTAGCTTTGAGGTTGGCTCTTCTGGAGTGACAGCTGTGGGTATGAAGGCAGTGTTCAGAGAAACATCGGCTGAAGCACCTCCTTCAAAAAAGTGCTGAAGAAGGCGCTAAGTTATGTGTCCAAGGATGAGTCTTCCCAATTTTCATGCTGATATTTAATAAAATATCTAAGAGATAATATTTTATTGATTATTTTGGTAGACTTGGTAGTGCTAGGTTAACAGTTGGACTCGATCTTAAGGGTCTTTTCCAGCCTAAATAAGTCTATGATTTTCTTCTCCCCACAGCAACAGAATATATATCAGTTACTGTCCCTTCTGACTGCCCTGTATTTCTTCCAAAGAGTCTGCATCCTTTTTGTGAATCCTTCCCATGAAGAACACAAGAGGGAATGGTCATATATGGAAATATTTATATCATGAAGCATTAAATCCAATCCTAGAATGAGTAATAAATTTGAGCAGACAAAGTTTTGACTCTTGATGATGATGATGATGACGATGACGATGACATGTAAAATTAGGTGTGAGCATGTTTACTGCAGCAGGGAACTAGAACTGACCCATGACCTCATGAGCTGGTGGAGTTCAGGGTAACAGAAACTGTGCTAGTGACACAGCTTTGCTTGTAAGATCAGCCTCTGACTGTTCAGCGCCTGAAACAAAGGAGGGAATCCAGCTACCTGAGAACTTTTCCTCAATTATTTTAATTCTCAGTGTCAAATTATACATAACTTCAGATGCTGGGATGTATTAGAAAGGTAGGTGCTAGGGAGCAGGCTTTTGGCAGCGATGAAGGATGGTAGTTGTATTTTCAACATGCAGGCAAGGGTGGATTCAAACTGGTCCTGATGAAATCCCTGCTATTTCTAGCACTGGTGCTGCTGAGAGGGGCCCCTTGCAGAACTCTTCTGAGGCAAAGCTAAGGACATGAAAATGCTGAAGACAAGCTCTGTAGCAGCAGGAGTAGGGCTTTCTATGGCCTTTAGATGAGGCAAAATCACTTTCGGATCACAGTCTTTTCCCAGGCAGGATGGATGGGAGGCTTCTGCATAGCGGGAATATTCTCTAGGTTGGGAGGTGTGACCTCTCCCCTGTGCACAGGGCTTGCTCAGGGCAGAGGAGGAAGGAAGAAGCTAGTGAAGCAACAAGAGTCACAGAAAGGCTCAAACTCATCAGTAGGTCAGCTCACCTTTTCTATAGACTTGAGGAACAGTACAGCACCACCTGTGAGAACATGTGCAATATACGTATGTTTGTCTTAAAATGCATGAATACCACTTTCTGTATGGGTAATAGAAACATCTGATCAAGGTGGGATACCGTAGATTCTCGTAGAAAAAAATCTCACCATTTTGTCAGTTACGTGAGATAGTATGGCACCTAATTTAACCTTGCAGCTTGCAAGCATGCACATTTATTTGACAAGAAAATGCTAAGAGCAAACTGAATGTACAACTTGCTAAACAGCCAATAAATCTGTCTTCCTTCCCTAGTCAGGAAACGAGCTATTTTTAAATCTGGCCTTCCTGTACATATTGAAATAGAATGTTTTTTCTTGTGTTATACAGAGCACGGCAATACTTTTACGTTAAATAATGAGCTCTTGCTGTTGCTCTGAATTAAATGGGCAGGACTGGACAGAAACCATTCTTTATCCAGAAAACATTGGCTCCAGTGACTTCTCCAGGCATTGACCTCTGCAAAGATTAGATCATCCAGGGAGGAAGAGGAGCAAAGGAACCTGAATGGTGGAGAGAGAAGCTTGCCAGTAAATTTGTGGGACATCTTCCATTGCATTTCACTTTGGAATGGGAAAAATTACAGATAAGATTTCCTAATTTGTATGAAACTCAGTTTGATGCAAGAGGTTAAACAGTTAGGATTATCTGGCTGGAGGCTCGTTCTGTCAAAGGCAAGAGGTCTTCACTGCAGTTGTTAAGGAGAAGTTAAGATGTGAATTCATGTCAGCCTGTAGCCTTCAGCTATCTGTGGCACATCTTCCCCCCTGGACCTGGGTTTGTGCAAAGATAGAGCAAATGCTTGCTTAGGCATGGAATATGGAATGTAGCAACTTTTCATTTGCATTGTTGTACCGTAGTGTCTGATTTTAGTAATAAATGTTTATTTTAGCTTCTCAGTGTGCTGGGAAGAAGTGGTCTTCTCTTCATTGCTAAAAATAAGCAGACAAGTTTATATAGTCTAACCTTTACCTGACACGTGAGGGAACTATAATTTAAATTTATTGGTCTTAACAGTTGCAGGTGATTCTTTGTTTGTGTTCAGAACATGACAGATTCAAGTCTTGGCATATGCTTCTGCCACAAACATTTCCTTTATCTCTTAGCTTTCTATAGATGCCTGTTGATATCTATGTTGTATTACTTCTGTATATTCCTGCTGCACCCTTGCAAGAGGACTGAGACCATATTTTATTCATTGCTGACATTCTTGTTTCTAACCAGAAGTGGAGAACACTAATAGAATCTGAGTTAGTATACCAGAGGATGAATCTTCCTTAGCTAGGCTGCTGGATAGCTTAAAACAGATATAAGATATCATAATCTAACTAGATGAATTGATAGGCTGCCTCTTTCATGAGTTTGTGTTTGTTTTGTGATGATTTAGATCTGCTTCAAAAGCCATCTTGTCACTTCACAGGTATGACTACTAAAATATCTGGATACTAATTTTACAGGAAACTATACTGCCTATTTGCCTATCTCTGAAGATATCTCTGGTAATGTTTTAGAACATATTTTTCACTTTGCTTTAATTATTTAAAGATGTGGCTAGAAGGAAAATAATAGAAAAAATAACAGCTAAGTACAGTGAGCCACTCATATAGCTGGGTATGTGATAGCTCAATTTATTTGTGTATATTCACAAAAGATCTAAAGATCATACTATACCAATATGTTGATTTTTACTACTTATCTATCCTGAAACAATAATGCTGATTTTTTTTTTTTTTTTTTTTTTTTTTTAAGTTCTTATTTAAGGTCTTGCATAAGTCTTGGGGCAGAGGGGAGGAAACATTTTATAAGTCAACCACAGTTGCTGTTTTTCTACCTTGGATTTCATTTAAGCTTTAATTCAGTGTCTCTTTCCAAAGGAATTCATTAGAACATATTGCAAATTATTGCACTGGCCATAAAGAAAAGGTCTGTTGAAAAGCAGCAGCAAATACACGTCCAGATAAGAATGTCTGGAGTCATCTGAATCTGTCTTTTTATTGTGAAAAGGCCCTTCTTGTGTGTTAGCAGATTCAGGCATTGAATTCTGATCTGGAAGACTTTCGTCTGTTGCTTACAACCAGTGAGACAACATAGGTGTGAATGCTGCTTTCCTTGCTTGCTCATTAACTTTTATTTGAGTCAAGGGTGAGAATTTGTAAGAGAGCAAGAAAACAAAATCTAATTATTGTGTAAATTACTTGGTTTTCTGTAATTTAGGGGTGGGGGGGGAGGGCCGGCAGAGGGGAGGGAAGAGTTTCGGTTTGAATAGAATCCAATTGATTACTGCACATAAGAAAAGATCAAATTTTGAAATTTAATTGTCGTTGACCAAATCAGCATAATTTTGGGGTTGGTTTGTTTTCCAAGGTTAATCAGAATGTGGAGATCCAAAGAGCCCGTCTGCGAGATGATATTAAGGAATATAAATTCAGAGAAGCACGTTTGCTGCAAGACTACACTGAGCTTGAAGAGGAAAACATCTGTCTTCAGAAACAAGTGTCTGTTCTGAAGCAAAATCAGGCAAGTTTTTCAAAATACTTAGCGTTGCTTTGATAGCACCAGTTAATTTGTGTGTTACAGTGTGGTTGTATCTTGTCTGAACATCGAACCACTTCTTCTTCATGTTTGTATTGCTTTTGAGACTATAAGCACTATCTTTTAGTACCAAGAGCTGTTTCAAAATGTTAAAGTCCTTTCTGCTTCTGTTTATACACAGTCACAAGACTTTGTTTTTACTTTGACCTCCAAGTCCCTCCACTGCTTCCTCTCTCTTTGATGGAAGTGAAATCTCTACCAGTCTGCTTTGTTACTTGGTTTAGTCTTTTTGCTACACTAGGTTTTCAATGTCTCTTTGCAATACTGTCCATCCATCCATCAAATTGTACAGTATCTGTAACTTGGTTATTTCTGAACATATGTTTTTATTGCTACTTAGTGCTTACATTATCTTTCCAGTTCTGTACTCCTCCTCTCTTCTAGCTACTTTCATTAAACATGGACTACCGTTACAGTTGCTCTAAACTGTCAGACCTGTGTGATTGCTCATCTGAAAAGTCATGTTTAATTGCCCAGTTCCAGCTATTTTTAGAATTTTAGAAAGCTGCATTTTTGGTACAACTCAAGAATCTCCCTGAGTTATCATTTTCAGAGGTAACTAGATGAGATGTTGTCTTTGGCACAGTTCACTCATCTTCATCTATCAATTGGGGACTTGCTGTTTTTATTGTTCAGATATCTGCCACTCTCACTATATAAATAAAACTCAAGGTTCAGTTGAGAAAATGGTATAATATTCCTGAAATAAGAGCTCTTGAAGAACACAGTAGAGTTAATACCATATGTTGTAGTGAGCACATTGCAAAAGCTTATTAGGATTTGCTTCAGAGCTCCTCCAGTGTTCTGACTGAAAGCTGCCCTACCAAGTGAAGTATTTGGGATATTGAATGTATTTCATTTATCTCCAGGTGAAACTCCATGTCAATGCTGCATTACTTTGGCCTCACTGCTGTGCCCAAAGTGGGGTTCCAGGTTGGACCTGTTCTCACATGAATATATTTGATCTAATTACACTGTTTTGGGTGCCCTGGCATCATGCAGTAGGGAGGAAAGAGTTATTACATTCTAAATGCAGACTGGAAGAGGCAGTGATCTGGTAAAATCCAACCTATGTAGTTGGTTACTTCTATTCCTTACCTTTTCTTGTCTCATTCGCTGTATTCAGAGGAGTGAAAGTTCCCAGCTCCAAGTTCACATTCTAAAATAAGGATATTCAAGAATGCTGTCATTCTGTGCTGAGCCAAATTTAACCTCAGATGCTATCTTGTCAGTTGCTGTGTTTGTATTCTGGAACCACTGAAAATAGATTGCAACAAATATTTGAGCTCAGTGGACACATACAGAACCAAGAGCTAACTCTTTTAGCGGCAGTGGATTATTTAATTTTCTGCCTTGTCCTAATCCTACTTGATGAATATTGTTAAGCTCTAGTTATACTGTTGACATAACTAGAAGAAGCTGTCAAGTTTTCCCAGGCTTAACTTGCAAAACTGAATTAACATGATCGGTTCCGGGCTTTTAAGTCGGGTGTGGTTCGGCGTTACCAGCTTGGTGTATGTTGGCATCTAAAACTCCTTTAGCAGTTGGCAAAAATAAACAGGGCCATATATCATGTGTTACGTTTTCCTTCCTTTCATGGTAAGGAAAAGCTATTCTTTAGTATTTTTTTTTTCCCCCAAGAGATTAAAAATTTTACCCTAATGGTTGGTGTTCAGAATTTCAGTGCAAGAGGTTTAAAAGAAATGCAATTTTACAGGTAAAAACTTAGAGCGTGCCATCAGATTTCATGTAGAAGCACTGTGAGTCTGAAATGTAGAGTCTGAATTGTAGTGCTCTCAAGATGTGCTGAAATGATGATGACAGAAATAATAAAACATTTTATTTTGAATGTATAACAGCAGAGTTTGATTGATAGGTGCATCCCAACAGTTTTAAGTGCAGTGGCATATTCTAACAGCAGTGCAACAGTGTGAGAAGCGTAGCTTTGTGATCCTGGATTTTGGAAATGTTGAGCTTGAATTTGTGGGAAGGTTGGCCAGGGAGTTTGTTAATCAAACAGAGAAGGAGTTTGCATAATGTGCTAGGAAAGCCTGTTTTGTGATGCCTCTGTATCACACTATATCTCCCACCCGTTTTAATTAAGATGGAATAGATCAGCTCATTTGACAGTTTGCTTAGAAATTTTATTCCATGGTCTGTGTGAAGGTAAATTATGTAACTGGTGTTTACCATCATAGTGCCAAAACTAGACTCCAGAACTGAAAAAATGATTCTGTTCTCACCATATTTAGCAAATCAGACATTCAAAAATAAAATTACTAGGTGCCTTGCAGGCAGACATTTTCATTATGATTTTTTTTTACCCTCCATTTGCTTATGTTCAGGTGGAGTTTGAAGGCCTGAAGCATGAAATAAAAAGACTTGAAGAGGAAACTGAATTTCTCAACAGCCAGCTAGAAGATGCCATACGGCTGAAGGAGATCTCTGAACGCCAGCTTGAGGAGGCCTTAGAGACGCTGAAGACAGAGCGGGAGCAGAAGAACAATCTTCGTAAGGAGCTCTCTCACTACATGAACATCAATGACTCCATGTACAACAGCCACCTGAACATCTCTTTGGATGGACTGAAGTTCAGTGATGAAGCCACAGAGCCCAATAATGAAATCATGAATGGTTTTGAACAAAACTGCCTCAGCAAACTCGGCAATGGCAAGAATAGTACATCAACGCCCAAGAAAAATGACAGCTTCCCTCCAGCCCCAAGTCTGGTTTCAGATCTTCTGAGTGAATTAAACATTTCTGAAATCCAGAAGTTAAAACAACAGCTTGTACAGGTAAATAGGTTTCCCAAACAACTGTTTACTTCCAAGTAGCTACTGGAGTTTATTTGGGCTGTAATTTCAGTCTTTTCAATATCTCACATGGCCACCACACAGTATGAACTATATTTGGAAAGGCTCTGATTGATTTAGAATTTGAGGTTGTTAGATGCTTGTCAGCAGAAACTTTTTTTTTTTCACTGTATACGAAGAAGCTAGCAGTCATGTCCTGTGTTTGAAGGAAAGTTGTAATGCATATTTCTGTGCAGTACATGCTGTATCTTCTTCATTATATCACTAGCAAGAAAGATAGTATTTTGTTTAAAAACTGCAAGTTACTCCACTCATCTTCATCAAAAGAAGTTTCATACATCATAACAATTTTCTGTAATTAGTTCAAAGAACATGAAGTTTTAACCAGTACCAAGTATTTCTGTGTTATATTTGTGCTATTGGAGGGTTGGAGAGTTTGAAACAAGGTACGTATTTGTGTTGCCTAGAAATGTTTTAAAGTTATTTTGTCACACATTTTTAAAGCGTTCTGTAAAAAAGCCTTTGTGGAAAAAATTGCGGGACATTTTCAAAATGAGAAATTTCAGAGAATAAACTTTTAAAGTTTTGATATTTCTGAGTCTTTCATAGAGCTTCAAGCCTCCACCATAGACTAGCTGCATGTTTTCTAATACTTACTTGATAATTTGATAGATAACAGTAAACTGTAGCTTATTTTCAGCTGAAAGGATGTTTTCAGGAGACCATCAGCTATGGAAGAAATTTTTTAAAAAAACATGCATTTTGAGGTGGAAATGAAAAAGAACTGGCAAGGAACACTGCTTGAAATAGTTTTAGAATAGATCAAATAGTCTTTTCCATAACATGCAAGTGTCGACATTATGGACCTCAGCGAAGTTGCTGTCTCTTATTAAAACACTATTTAAGTGATACAGTTTGCTTTATGTAGATGTCTGTGTTCATGCATTTCAGATGGAAAGAGAAAAGGTGAACTTGTTAACAACGCTACAGGAATCTCAGAAGCAGCTGGAAAATACACGGGGGGCCCTCTCAGAGCAGCATGAGAAAGTTGGCAGGCTTACAGAAAACCTGAACGCAATGAAGAAGCTCCAGGTCAGCAAAGAACGTCAGTCTGCCCTTGACAATGAGAAGGACCGAGACAGCCATGAAGATGGAGACTATTATGAAGTTGACATCAATGGGCCAGAGATCCTGGAGTGCAAGTACAAAGTGGCTCTGGCAGAGATTACTGACCTAAAAGAAGAGCTCAAAAATCTTAAGGCCAAATACAAAGAATGTGAGTCGAAGTATGAGGAAGAGAAGAGCAGATATGAGACTGAGAGCCAAGCTCTCACCGAAAAGATCACCTCACTAGAAAAATCCAGTAGGCATGATAGGGAACAGATGGCCAGACTGGAGAAGGAGCTGAAGAAAGTCAGTGATGTTGCTGGAGAAACACAGGGCAGCCTCAGTGTGGCCCAAGATGAACTAGTCACCTTCAGTGAAGAGCTGGCCAATTTATACCACCATGTTTGCATGTGCAACAATGAAACTCCAAACAGGGTGATGCTGGATTACTACAAGGAAGGTAAAGGTGGGCGCAATAGTCCAGAGACCAAGGGAAGAAGGTCTCCCATTCTTCTTTCTAAAGGGCTGTTAACTATAGAGCTGGGAAAGGCAGAGAATGGAAGTGGTGACAGCAGCCCATCTCCAGTGTCATCTCTGCCGTCTCCTGTGTCAGATCCTCGGAAGGAACCAATGAACATTTACAACTTGATTGCTATAATCCGGGATCAGATCAAACACCTGCAAGCTGCTGTGGACAGAACAACCGAGTTGTCCAGGCAGCGTGTTGCCACTCAAGAACTTGGACCAGTGGTGGACAAAGACAAGGAAGCTCTCATGGAAGAAATCCTGAAGTTGAAGTCCCTGCTGAGCACCAAGAGAGAACAGATAGCTACTCTGAGAACTGTGCTGAAAGCCAACAAACAGGTAACGAGGTCTTACAGATGTGAAGGTTGTAGCATCAGGAAATTAGGTCATGAACACAAGAGAATTTATCTTTGATGTCATACTGCCATACCCTCAACTCAGTGGGGCTTTTGTTGCTGATATTTGTTTGGTACAAAGCTGAAGCAGGCTGTTTCATTAGAGGCATGCAGCTGTCTTACTATAAAGCTGAGCACTGGGGCTTTAACTGACCTTTGCTTGTCACATACCTATGAGACTTTTCATTAAGCTTAAGGTAGCTTCAATGTACTGCCTATTTGAATTATATCAGATTATATTTAATGTAAGACACCTAAAATTAAGATGTAAATCTTACTTTCTACTTGAAAGAATTCTAGTAGTTACCCTTAAAAGAGTTCTTAAACTTAAGTACTCTCTCTAATTGCAAAATAAAAGAAAGTCTTCCAAGATGAGGATGTAATACAAGAACATGGTCAAAATAACAGAGGTGAAAGGTAAAATTAGTCTTTGAGGACTGGGCTGCACAATTTGATACACATTAGCAGTGCAGTACATAAAAATAACTGCTATTAAGACACCATGTGACACGCTTCATTGTCTCTTCTAAAGTTAAAGTAATGCGAGTTGAAGTTGTCTTCCAAAAAAACCAGTCTAGTAGGTACTGCCAATTTTCTTTTGTACATTTTAACAAAGGTGTCCCAAAATGTAAGATAGGCAAAATGCTGTAAGAGTTAGAGAACTGTGCAAGTGATTGATGAATGTGTTTAACTATAGAAATACTAAATAGACTATTTTGTTCTTTTGTGTTGAAATATATAAAGTTTAATTTCTTTTAGTAGTTGGAGATAGGTGTCACTAGATGTGTATTCTGTAACTTCCTAGATGCTGCTGCATGGTTTATGGGAGTAGGAGACCCATATATCTGAGCTGTTTTCAGTGTTCAAAATGAAATTTTATTTAATCTGTACAAGAAAAGTCAACCAGAAGTTTAACATTCCACACATAGCACAAAGGAAATGTTTCGGTATGTAAATAGTGATCAGAAATCTCTTAGCAAGACACTTTGTAGAGAGTTTCATTAACTAGTACGTTTCTGTTCTTCTTGGTAAACAATAGACTGCAGAGGTAGCCCTTGCCAACTTAAAAAGCAAGTATGAAAATGAGAAAGCTATGGTTACGGAGACAATGATGAAACTGCGAAATGAACTGAAGGCTTTGAAAGAAGATGCTGCTACTTTCTCTTCCCTGAGAGCAATGTTTGCTACAAGGTAAAGAACATATGAACTCTGCAAAATGTCATTCCTTGCTTGTGTGGAGGAAGAGCTGAATCCACCTACCCATGCAGGGAGTGGTGGGGTGGGGTGCCTTTTTTCAAGTTCATTGCTTACAGTGTTTGTCTGTGATACGTTCTGATTGATGAGGAAAATGCCAGAGATACAGTATGTTGCTACAAAACAATAATTGGTTGTGGTGGTATTTAATTCGGGTATGAGATTATCCCCAGTTCTTGAAGTCATTAACTCTGAGAAGGAGTGACATTTAACAATACAGAATGAGTATTTATTACACAATGAAGATGTGACCCTGCCTGACCTGTAATGATCCAGAAAAAAGTAAAGATCTTGTACACGTCTTAGTATTCTTAGATTGTTGACCCTGCAGTTGGCATCTCTTTCATTTCATTTACATGTGAGCTGATTTGGGTTGCATGTGTCTTTGGAATTTGCTTCTGCTTCTGAGTTGTGCTTTGTGGTGTTAACAGACAAAAAATACCTCCTGACACGTCACATGCTGTAGAAGTGATAAATGCTATTTTGATCTGCATGTTTCTACTGTCATTGATTTTTTTTTTTTATTTTTTTAAAAAAATTTCCCTGAAGTCTACGTGTTTCTTTTGGGGAATGTTGAGGCAGCAACATCATGTTACAAAACCCAGATCTGCTTCACAGTAAAGTTGTTCGTGTTCATTCAGCTGGCTCCTCTGTGTAGATGATCATGTAAAACAGGAAGAGAAAACTCTTTATCTAAAAGTTGCCAGTCCCAGCTGGGTGAGATTCACAGGGACACCTCTGGCAATATTCATTTGCCTGCACATTCCATGCATTGCCTAAAGAAGATTGAGGAGAGAGACTGTAAAGGATGCTGTTTAATGTAACCTAAATACTTGCTTTTAAGCTAACCCAAGGGCATGGGAGAGTCTGTATGTGCTGTATGCTGGTTTGTTCTCTGCCTTCTCTGGACACTTTTTTTTTTTTTTTTAAAAAAAAAAAAAAAAAACTAAAAAGAACAAACAGCTTTTCTTTCTGTCATCTGCTGAAAAGTATCATAGTAAGGAATCACAAGGGTGCTTATCACAATTCCTGAGGCTTTTCTCTATGGTCTTTTGTGGGGTTGATTCTGCAGCAGCTCTTACGTTCCTTGAGTAATCTTAGGCTTCCTGGTGATTCAGCCTTTCTCAGCGATATATATGCATGTGGGTAAGCATGGAAAGGAGAAATGGATACCAAGAAATGCTAAAGGTTGAATTGTGGTGGCTTGTTACGCTAGAGAAAGGAATGCCCTGTACATTCTGGATTTGTCCTACTTTCTTTCTTCTCGGTCTCCTTTTCTGGAGTATAATTACTATGCAAAAATTGCAATCTCTTTGTTAGTTGTACATCATCTTGAAGCTGAGAGGAAGGAGAAACAGCATATTGTTAATTTTCAGTTATTATTCCTAGATGCAGATAGCTAGCTGTCTAAATTACACATAACTGCAGTATGTTTTCCCTACACATTTGTTTTCCTGCCTCAGTGTGAAAGTGAGAGTGTGACTGTGAACTGGTTTGGAGAGGAAGAATTGTAAGAGAAATGCCAGAGGGGTAATTCTCTCTCTGCCTTTTTTTTTGGTGTATTATCTAGAGGTCAGTCTTGTCCTTTTACTGGGAATACATTAGTAAGGATTCCTTGGCATGGGGAAATTAGAGGCAGAATAAGTTTTTCTGAAAACAACAGATTTAAGAGCTCTGTTCTGGAGCTCTCATGGGGCGTTGTGGGTGATTAGAAGTAGGAGTGAGCTCTTTTTGGGGGTGCATAACAGACTGCCTAAATGAACAATTTTAATTTCTGAACTTACGCTTTTCTTAGTCACTGTAGTGAATAAAATAAGGGGCCAAGAGCAAAGGAGGACTCAAAAAGCTGAAGATGGAGTGGGTGGAGACATGGTCTGCTGAGCCTTTCATCTTGTGACCACTTGCATTCCTGATTGTTGCATGGCAGATAGGCAGCTGGGCCTTGTAGTTTGCATGCAGGCTCAGACAGTGGCAGTTTCACAGAGCATGAAGAATTGCTTCTTTCTCCCACTGTGCCCAGTGTTTCAGATGCCATCCAGACCTACTACTGCAGGTAGGGTACCGTCACCCTTTCCCGCCCTGATCTCTAGTCAGAGAGGATTAGTAGCTTAGTGGTTGGACAAGTGTATTCCTCTTTGTTAGTGGTTGTTTAATCTTAAGTCTCCATTTCAGGTAAGATAGTTTTGAAAGGGGTGTTCCCGGGTAGTTTGGTGAAGATAACCTCAAAAACTGTTTTGGAGTCTGATTTTTTTACGTGTGTTTCAAATATCAGAAGTATGTAAACAGCCCAATTTTGTCTTCACTATCGCAAACAACCTGCTAATGGAGCACCTCTTAACAGTCTACAGTAGGTCATGTTTCTTCTCTGGCCGAGAGGTTTGTATCAGCAGAGACTAATAACAAATGATAGGGCTTTTAGGCCACCATGTTTGTTTCAGTGTTGTGTTCGAGAAGGATGAAGCAGACTGCTGCACACAGATATGTCTTTTCCACAGGAAGATGCCCATTTTGTAGGATGCAAGAGAGCTGTAACAATACATGAGAGTTGAAGGCTGGGCACGAATATAGTAACTGACCTAATTTCCTGTTTGAAGTAGGTTAATTCCACTAATTTGACAATACTACCAGCAAATTATAAAAAAAAAAAAATGAAAATAAAATAAGAACTCAGCCTGGAGTCAGAGGAAGCCTTGTGAGACACAGATTAACATCTTCCAGCATGGAGGGACTGCTGCAGCATTCTAGACAACACTGTACACCTAAAATTAAGCTGTCATACAAAGGAATAACTCAAGATATATGCATAAGGTACTATAGATGTACATGCAGTAGCTGTACTGTTAAAGTCCAAATTTTCTTAATCAACACATGTATCCCTGTTGTATGTACAAACAGAATGAAAGCACTGGAAGCCAGATTAAAATCTGCCCTGTAGACATGAAAATAGAATTTATCTGCTTAATTAGGCTGTAATAGGTTTTTATGGATCACTGTATTACAATCCAGCATTTTGATGTTTCATTAGTAAACTGTCTCTTCGCCAGAAAAGAAAGATGCGATCGTTTCTCCATTTAAAATCCAAACAGAAGCTGAACATATTTTTTATTTGTCAAGTAGGTTTGCACTTGATAACAGGCAGCTCGAGTGGTGCAAAATGTAAATAAACAAGGCCTGACAATGATGCAGCAAATGTTTATTAGGGTGTAGCCTTCAGCTTTATTACAATATGTGAAGTGGTACTTCTTTTTCTTTATGGATACCATCTGCCTCCTGTACTTTACCTACTATCTGGAGCAGCTGTTTGAAAAAATATTTCCCAAAATAATCTTTCTCAAAATTCATCATACAGAACACTACTGTGGTTACTATTTTGAGCAGGTTGTGAATGTATTTACTTCAAAATTTAAAACAGAATAGCTTGTGTTAACATGATGAGATTGAACATTGTAAAGAAAGCAGTCACTTTTACAGTACACTTGTAACATGGAACTATAGTAATACCTGGGTGAGTACACTCTGTATTTTAAAGAACAAATCCTTGCAAATTGGCAAAAGAAAGTAAGGCTTTACACAAACCAGTCATGTTATAATTTTTACCTTAGACAGTATAAGCTAATAACTAATTTGTTTTTAAATAAAATCTTCACTGGAAATTTCCTAAAGGCAGAATAAGTCTTTAAAATGCAGTGTTTACTCTCAGAATTTGAACTGTCTCTGATTCTTAGCTGCATCTCCATAACAAAAAAGTATAAAAAGCACATATTTGCAGTTAACCCATTTCACTCAGGTCTTTGTTCAAGTATATATGAAACAAGGGGCTACTTTCAAAGTGTTTGTTGAGAATTTATTGAGTTTAATGTGACCAACGCCCTATGTTAACAGCACCAAGTAAGGAAAAAGCCGTGAGTGAGAACAGAAGTTCCCAGACTGCAGGTAGATACCGCTGGTGGTATTCAGGTCACTTCAAAGTGGTGCATGGGGAGTACAGAGCCAGGAGCTGCTCCTGATTTTTCCTGGCAAAAATTGTTAACCGCCAAAAATATTTTATGGTAGACTTAAATTGTTTTGTTTTGTTTTGCTTTTTAAGATCTCATTTAGTAGGTTAAGAAAATTGATGTTTTTTTTTTTTAATACAGAACAATATAAATCCCTACTTCAGTGTGAGGAGTGGGTGTTAGTAGCAGTTTTGAGATAAATTAATTCATCTTCCTTTAAAATATTGTCAGAAGAAAGACTGATTGCTTTCTTTGCTAGACAAAGAGTTTCTCCCAAGTGCTTTGAGGAAATCTGAAGTGAGTATGCCCTATTTTCTAATGATTTGGGATGGAAGTGAAGCAGGGTTTCCTTGGCTTATAGGTCGAGGTAAATTTCTATATTGTCTGTAAGCAATTTGTCATTCAAACTTGCAAGCACATTAGAGCCCAGGTTTCTTAAAATTGATTATGGGGGGAAAAAATACTGTCTCAAAACAGATTAAAAAATCCAGCTTGTATTTTAAGCTTGAGGCTTGTTTATTTTAAGTTTTCAGTAAGGAAGGAGGGAGTAAGAAGACTAGGTTTCTGCTAGTTATTTGGAGAACACCTCTGAATGCACTTTCTAGAGTATACTGCAAGTAGTAATGAAGCACAGGTAATACAGATTCATCAATTAGCAGTTCATGTTAAGGTACTTAAAGGATGGTGAGATGAACAGCAAGAGGCCAGTATGGCCATCACTTCACAGCCAAGAAAAGAATGCACTGAGAAAAGCTTGTAATAATTTGGAAAAGAAGGCAGTTTAAACACAATTTTGCATTATAAAAAGCGAAGGTTATTTTATTTTGTTAATGCTAGTCTTTTCCTTGAATTTGATTTGCTAGAATTTGAGTAAACATCCTTTCAAAAATTCTACTAAATATAGAAAATGACAGAAACATGTTTTTTTGCCTTTTTCCTCCCAGTGTTATTTTTCAGCTCTTTTTCTGTCTTTTGATATAACCTACAAGTTTCTTATCTCTTTAACTTGCACGTGAAGTACTATATTTGCACTCATGGGAGGACACCATAATCTATTCTCTCTAGAAGTGGGTTACAGTCAAACTCTTGCAGTGGATGGAGTAAAACGGGCTAAAAACAGACAAGCTGACTCCTTGCTGGCTTATTTGCTCAAGGTCAGGTAACAAAACCAAGCAGTTGTATTCATATGAAGTTGCATTTGTCCTAATAATTCCTGACAGACTTGAACTGGCTCCAAGTAGTAACTTAGGATCTTTGCTCCTGTGATTAAAGACACAGGTTTCTCAACTTTGCTGTTCATGTATGTTCTGTTTCTTTTCCAGAGCATGAGAAGAAGCAAGGATAGTAAGAGAACAGACATTTCTCACCCCTCGAAAATAAAGATAGAACGGTAATTAGGAAATCTAGCAGAAGCAGGAAGCTTTGAAAAGCAGAGAAAAAATATGCCTAGATGTACTCAATGGCTTACCCCATGTTCCAGTGTTTCATAAACTGTAAATAAAGGGAGAGACAAACTGTAACAAGTCAGCAAGGGGACAAGTGGCAAGTGTTAAAACATACTGGAGGGACTGACAGCATGTTCCAAGATTAAAATTACAAGATAGTACTTATGACAGAGAAACAAAGCCATGATTACACATAAGAAACTAGTATCTAGCTGTTGTTCATTAATGGAGAAAAGGTGTTTCAAATGAATACATATGTCAGTTCAGAACTGTACAAGCTCTGTCAGTTTTCCAAGTATCCAAAGCATTTGGGAAAATATTCTTGTGTTCATGGACGTCAAAGGCCTGTAGAATATAAAGGCATTTAAAATCATGCAGAGAACAGTGCAATCTTCACAGGAGTTGAGAATTATAGCTAAAAGGGTCTTTATACTGGACTCCACATGGTAGAAGTATTCAACTTCTAAAAATATCCTGTAGGATAAATGCTCAGAGGAGCCAGACACAGAAAATGTGACTTTGAAAGTTTCCAGAATGGGATTCCCAGATGGGAGTAACAGCATTTGCTCTCCTATTCCTGGTGTTAGATCTAGAAGTGATGAATGATGTCTGGAGAGAAAAATGTCTGGGCTGCCAGCACCCATGTGAAAGCAAGGCGACATCCAGGCAGGACAAAGGCACTTGACTATCTTACAGGCATGCTACAAAAACCCATGAATGATGTCTTGCACATATTCACGTTTATAAAACTGATACGCCTGCTCTAGACTCTAAATGTGTCTGGCAATTAAAATGTCTGCTAATAGTAATGCTGGATATGTGGAGACTCAACCTTGGCAAAGGTGCCCCTTGTAGACAGACCATGGACCTGGGTTGCAACAGTGAGTTCACACTCTTCTTGATATTTTTCGAAGTGGCTGACTCCACACCACTGATGCCTGTGCCCCATGGTGCTTTGTTTGAATACCTACTGTTAAGGAGAATAAAACACAGGAGGTGTTCCTGTGATGTAATAGTGGTGTCGTAGAAATATTCAGAGTAAAGACAATGCCGGCTCTTGTGTGGAGCTTGTCTGCCCTTCTTCATCAAAATGGACTGTGTTACTTTAAGACACCTTATACGAGAGACTACTGCAGCAGTAGTTATTTTTATTCATAGTGTTTTAGATAGGCAAGTCTTGGTTTCATTTGGCAATTAATAGGATGTGTCAGTGTTCAGTCTGTAAGAAACAAAGCATGTGCACAGCTTCAGTGGTATAGTGTAGAGAGGGCTGAAGAGTTCGGGATTAGATCTTCCAGCCCTTGCTACTCACTTCAGTGAAGAACTGGGAAAAATATCCTGCCTGGGCAATAGCTTTAAATTTACTTCTAATCTAATGGCATAGGATTGTTAATTTCAACCTTTAAATAGAAAAAAGAAAGGAGTTTTCTTTTTAATTCTAGGAGGAGGGGATTTGCCTCGAAAGTTTATGATCTCAAGAGTTTTTATTGGTAGAAATTTAGAAGAGCTGTAGTGTCCAGCAATGTGGGGCTGATCATTCCCTCTCAGTGCAGGAGATGCGGGAACAATTACGTTTCAAACCACAAGAGAGATTTGTGGTCTGATTACTTTCTATAATAGCTTTTGTTAATGGACATTGATTACAGATGGCTGGTTATGAACATTCTGGAAAACGATAGCTGTTTGTAAACTATTCTCAGTTCTTAGTGAAAATCACAACGATTTATTCAAATAAAGGCCACATCTTTTATTCCTTTCAAATATACAACTCATTTGAGTTTTCAGTGCAAGGCATTGAGGAAGTAATTACAAATTAGCAATTGCCTAAGGTTTCCATAGATACTCCCTTGAATTTGCTTATCTATAATCCTAGACTGCCTAAATCTGGGGTGTTCTTCCTTCTGCCTTTTTCAGGATTTGTGCTTTATTTAGTTCTTCAGGAATTCTTGAAGAACACGTTACTGGAGTTTATATCTGCATGGTATACAACTGTGTAAACCAAGGCAAGAGATGGGCTTTGGTATACTTTCTTAAAAAATGCTGACCTACCAGAGGGCCTTGGTCCTGCAGTCAGGTCTATGTGAGCTCTGGTGCAGCTGCACTTGTACTAGTGCACCTGGCAAACTCACCTGCCTGGAGCATGCTTATGTGGGGTTAAGCTTTCTAATACTTCTGCTTCGGTAGCTTTTTTTTTTTTTTTAATTGGTTTTATGGCTATACAAAACTATCCAGAGTGAGTTCCTTCAGAGACCAGCTAAGACAGATTAGGTGAGACAATAGTTATGATCTAGTTTCTGAAGGTGTGCCTCTTTTCTGCTGTCAGACCCTAGTAACAACCTTCCGCGTTCTTCCACTTAAAAATCAAAATCTTGTATAGACTGGCTCTAAATTTGACCCTTGGTGCTGAGGAGCAGAGCTCTGTGGCACATTGTGGGACTCATCTGCATTTGCCATACAACACAGAGTGGAAGGCCACCTTGTGAAAGGAGATTCAGTAGCTTTATTAGTGCCATAATCTTCTTCCCTATGTTCTCGCTTTGGTAATACAAAACTCTTTCTCTGCAGATGAGCTGGTTTTCACCAGGCTTTGGGGTAAGAGGGAGGTGGGGGGAAGGTGTTAAAATTCAGATTTTAATATTAATTTATAATATAAAGATTCAGTTTGCAAGAGCAGGTGGCTAATATCCCTTATAGCTGAACACAGTCAATGCTCACTTACATGTCATTTCAACTGCTTCTCTGCTAGAATGTTTCCCAGTCTTTAATAAAGCTGAAAAATTGTGATTTTAATCCTCCATGTTTTAATTTCTTATGTAGGTTGACAATTTAATCTCAAGGTAAAAGTTGAAGTAGTTGATGCTTCTCTCAGAAGATGTCCTTCAATTACATCTGCCTTGCTTTCTTGGAAGTTGTCATATGGTCCTCATTGATTGCAGAGGAGGGAGAAAAAGTGTAATTATACCCAGGTGCATTTGGTTACATCACTTTTTTTTCCAGAACAGATCTTGATTCAGGAGTGAATTTAGCTATAAATGTTATTATATATAGTACACGCTAAAGCTTAAGCAAAATGGTATGCAGAAATAAGGCACAGCTAGCATTTTTGGGAAGTAAAGGTATGAGGCTTTTCAAAATGAGACAGCCCATTGTTATATTTTTCAATAATTTGGCTTCAGATAGTTTTAGAGGATTTAGTTTTTATTTCTCATCATTATAATTAACCTTCAAGACATTTATTTCCTCTCTGTAGATGTTCATTTTAGTTGGTGTTTTTAAAAATCTAGTTTGTCTCCTTAAACTCCTTTTTCTGCTGTTAATTACGATTCATAAGAAAATAGGCAACATCAAAGCATTCTGTTCACTATCCATTTAAAACTGTAAATGTGTAAATGTACAACCCGCTTATGCTAATTTCATATTCTTCTTTAAAGCATGAAAGCTCAATTATTTTCTTTCAAAGGTGTTTTTAAACCAGACATTTTTTGTTCTGACCTTTTAATGATTTTTGTATTAAATACACAGCTGGGAAGTAACTCAGCGCACGGCAAATGAAATTGTAAAAGGGAAGGATCTTTTATTGTAATATCTGCAAAGCCACAAAAATATAGATACACATGCTGCAAAAACATTCTGCCATAGCTGCTACTACTAGCTTTGCATTAAGCCAAAGTAGTGCTAGAGACTGTCTTCTTATTTGCTTAGAGAGGCTAACTTTTCTTTTCTTTTGTAAAATTAAATTGGTAGTCAATGAACAGCAGAAAGGAAGAAGATCCCAGAAGAGTAGATCCCAGTCGACCTGTGCATGCAATGTCTGCATCAACTTCTAGGAAATTTTTCAACCCTCACTTGTTCTGTTCAAGTGAACAATTGCTCTATTTTGCATAGTGTAGTGTTCCTCTGACCCTGGACAGCCACGCTTGCACCAGGATGAGGTTTGGTTTTCAGGCTGTATCGTTTCATTTAACTTAAAGAGCAGGAAGACAGGTTCAGGATGCATGACTGAGTGTGGCCGTAGTAGTTAACACTCCTGCCTCTCTGCAGTCCTCTCCTTTATATGAGAGAACAGTTATTCAGGTACAGTAAAAACTGCAGCTGCATGTATGCTACTGATAGCACTTGCTTTTTGCTGGAAAGGAAGGAAAAACTCCCTGCATAGAGTTTTATGGGAAACCCCCCCTAATTTAGATATTTGAAATAGCAAATGCCTTGTAATTTCTATGGACAGTCATTTGATGTTTTAAACCTTTGTGCTAACAGAAAGCTTGATGAGATAGACTTGCTACAATAACCATTTCAAATCAAAATCATGGCTTTAATTGTGGCTTGGCTCACATGTGAATGACTTTACTGCCTTCCAGACTTTGACAAGCATTTGTCCGTGTTACCAGACAGCTATCAGGTTTGGCACAACTGACTTTTTGATCAAGTGGTATTTGATTAATACCAGAAATGTTTAGGGAAGAGGATTAAGGGACGTTAGCAAGCCCATGTGGGAAGTCCCTACTCAGTTTTACTGCAATGTTTTTTTCTTTTCATCATTTATTTTCTTCTAAATGGGGGGGTGGGGGCCTGGGGGGGGCAAGGGGGGCAATGGGAAGAAATCTGCCACTCTTGCTTTGGCTGGCTTTGATTAGCATCTCTGGTGAAAGTCAAGTGAGTAGACAGACTGTAGCCATCTTGACACTGCTTCACTGAGCTGAAAATTTGGGGGCTAAATTAACCTTCCTGTTCTGTTAAAAAAAAAAAAAAATATTCACAAGAAAGAAATTGAGAAAGGAGGGCTAAACGTCCCCATATTTCACCTTGCCCAAATCTCTTGGGAGGGTAATACTGAGAATGAAACAAGGGCAATGGGGACAGATCACTCCAGTGCCAGATCATATTTTTGCTGACACAATCACATTACATTCCTCAAGGAACTGGTAACACTTTCTGGACATTCCCCTGGTTTGCAGTAGTGGAACTTTGAAGGAATCAGGTTTGAGGCATGGGTAGAAAAGAAAGCAGAAAGGTAACTTGCTATATAACCAGACTTGCACTTTTCACCTCAAATGTCATGAGTGTATTTGAAAACTGGATGGAAGCCTCATAGGCCTCAGGCCTCCCAGTTATCTTTTGTCTGTGCCTTGCTCCCACCCCCAAGTGAAGAAAATACACTTCTGATAATCTAGAGCAACAGGGTACAGGGTTAGCAGCAATGCTGTGAGCTGTTCATTTCTGTAGCCATGACCTCATTTTGGAGCTTGTGCCACCTTCCCTAAAAGGGGAGGACTGTTATGCCCTCAAGATTTATTCTCATCTTTTCAGACTTCCTAGGGCCGTCAGTCTCTGTTCTTCTCTAGCACTAATGATAAATTGGATAAGATCTGTCCCTTAGTCTTCTTCCACTCACTGAGGTGTATGGATTGGTTTTGCCTTGTAAAGTCCATCTAGCTATGAAGAGAAAAGGGCAGGTGCTAGGCTTCTAGCAAGTCTAAGGTTCCTGATTTTGCTTTTTAAAAAGAGAAACCCCTCGCATGCTAGTTTTCCACTGTCCTGCACAGTACAAGAGAGACTGTGATGAACTCAAGAGCAGGATGCACAGAGATTCAAGAGGATAGATTTCCCACTCATATAGTGTCCCTAAACTCAAAACCCTCTGGTATGGTAAGATACATTGCAGTTGTAGTTCATGCAGGTTTTATGAATATTTCTGGGTTATTGTTTAATCTCCATATGTATTAAAAATAAAATTCTGATTTTTCCTTTCCTTTTTTTTTCTTCCCAAGCAAATGTGATTAGGAATATAGGACTAATCCTGCTATTTGAAGTCAGGAAGAGCAGAATTCTGGACTTGATAGTATAAGCACAGCTGATGAATCTGCATGTGAATGCAGTTTTGCTTTCTGTGGTGTGTTTTTTTTCCCCAATCTGCTTTATATTACTTAATGATGATAAATGTCCCTTAAAGTCAGAGGCTTTTCCATTTTATTGTTAAAAGGAGCTTCTCTGCTGTTTTTTTTTGCTTTTATGAAGAAGTTGTATTTTACAGATGTGGCCATTGTAAATTCCAGCTGGTACCTATGAATATTTATTTTTCTACCCATATGCATAATTGGTCTTCCATGTGCAGTAAATATGCATCTACATGTAAAGACATTAATTTTTTAAATTGTTCATTATGCACTGTGCAAGTTAAGCAGCTTCCAAGCTCAGTCAAAATGACTGTAGATGAGACAGCTTGCAGGCATTCATAGAGCTTCCCTCACAGGGGACCCAGTAACACTCCATTCCTTTGTTTAATTATTTTAAAATTAATTTTGATGGTGAAAATTGTATAAGGGACATTTGCTATAGAGAAAACAGTAATAAAATTATTTATAGACTCTTTACACCAGGAATAGGAGTAGGTTAAAGTAGAATTATGAAAGATGCTTGTTTTTAACAATGCTGTTCAGTCACCACTGGAAATTTATTATTTGGACTGCATGTGTAAAGTAACAAACTGAAGTTCAGGTCCTTATCAAATGGTATAATAGCCATTTTAGTAATGGTCATTTTACAGCATTCTTACTGTTCCCCTCAGACTTCTTTTCCAGCTTAAGGCTTTGAACCATTGTGATCTCTGCCTAAGTAGAGACAAAAATAATTTGCATTGTGTCTACTCACTATAGAAGGACATTTTACTAATCTTTAGACGTGAGTACTTATAGATCATGCTCTGTTCTTTCATTGTCTAAGGATGCTGTTAACTGTACTACATCTTGAAAGGCATGCATCTAAGTGCTGAGTGTGGGATTGTAAGAACCCCCGTGAGAAGTAGTTGTGATTTTCCACAAGTTCGGTTGAAGTTCCTACTTACAAGAGTGTGTATGCAAGCGACTGCAAATCTATCACTCTTGATAATATTGGCCAGACACAAGGGATTAATATTTTATAGATGGAAACAGAATTGCTAAAGATTGATATATTTCATTGCAGATGTGATGAATATGTCACACAGCTGGATGAAATGCAGCGGCAGCTTGCAGCAGCTGAGGATGAGAAGAAGACTCTGAACTCCTTGCTTCGGATGGCTATTCAGCAGAAACTGGCATTGACCCAGCGCCTGGAACATCTGGAGCTAGACCATGAGCAGTCCAAAAGGGTGCGCACAAAATCTTCTTCCAAAGCCAGGAGTGGTAACCCTAGTGTAAGTCATATTCGGTCCTGCGGAGACAGGTCTGAGGGATCTGTCCTTAACAATGAGGTTTTTTGTAGCGAGAAATATAAAATCTATTGTGACTAGGACAGGTGTGTAGAAGAAACATATTATGCTTCTTACTTTCTGCTGTAATTGTCAGCATAAATCCCCACTATCTAATGTCGCAGTGAGTTGACTTGTACTAGTATGTTGTTGAACCAGGTAATACAAATTGTATTATGGTGGTCTTAACTGTAACTAATTCATAAGGATGGGGATGCTATTAACAAGTTAATAGTGGAAAGGAATTAGCTTTTTCCACAATTAACATGTATGGGTTTTGCTGTTTATGGTAAGTGTTAAAAGAGTACACCTGATATAGTATATCTGGTGCTACTAATTGTAGTTTGTATAGCACAAACGTGATCCTTTCTCTAGGGTTGCAGCATACTTCAATAAATGCTTTCACAGGCAGAAACAAACAGAAAACCTTCCTTGTTATTGTGACTTAAGAAGTGGTGAAAGACAAATGTTAAAATTAGAGGCACGTCTTGAAAATGCAGAGCATTTTGAAACTGGAACCAAACTTAATTTGTCTATTGTTGCAGATATTAAGAACTTGCTGTCATATCACCACTGACCAAAGTCCTAAAGCTTATATGCTATAAAAGCTAGAAAAAACTTGGTAAGGTACATTATTTACACTCTGCTTCCCCCTCTTCAAAGGGTCAATCAGAAGAAACTTGCACATTTATATTAAAATATGCAACATTTACCCCATCTGATGTCAAACTTAAAATTTTAAGAATTGGGATCCTACTTGGTAGA